>NC_053024.1:717229828-717338579 GCF_003073215.2 Triticum urartu | reverse complement strand
GTCTTACGCGAGACCCATCCTGATAGATGACATGTGGCATTCACAAATTTCAAAGCATCCTCCATCCTCGACTTAAAATCAGGGGGGAGAGATTAGATGTTTTGTGATTTATGAATGTCACGTGTCATCCATCAGGACGGGTCTCACCTGCTAATCGTGAGACCTGGTCTCATATAATTTTTTCCCCTTAATGCTAACTTCTCCGTCATCCTAAATTTTAAGAATGGTGTTAGTCCCAATCAAATGATGCCACATGTGACACTCCATGAAACCTGTAAAAATGTGTCCGTCCTTGTGTCTATCAAAGCCCACCGGTTGCAGTCTGACTTGGTATAAACTTGTAAACTAATTCCCTCTTGTACGAGCAAATACAATAAGGTGATATAAACAGATTATAAGAATTTAAATATAGTATTTATACTTAGTTGAAGGAGAGAGAAGAGGAAAGAGAAAAGAGAAGCGGACTATCAGCTTGTAGCCGGTTGTAGCATGAGCTCCAACATAGTTTGTGAGATAAAAGATGGAGTCACATATTAATGATATAGTATACTAGTATGACTAATTATTGTATTAGTAGGCTATTAAAATGGCTCTAGATAATGTGACAACTTTATATAGCCGCTTGTAGGTGAATAGTACATTTCACAGGACTAACAAAACATACAAATACAGACGTGGAGCTCATCAATGTGCAGCTTTTTTACAGGAGAAACTGTGCATATGCAGCGCAACATGCATTACAAAGTATTCTATCTCTCCCATGCAAACGACTTCTTTAATTGGCCCGTTCTACAAATCGTCCGGATGATAATACACAAACATAAGCCGCCTCGCCGGTCGTTAGATTGCCCGATGGATCGGGTGAACGCAGAAAACGCACGCAACCGCTCGCCCTCAAATCCAGCCCCGCCTCCTCTACAGCGATGGTGCTCGCCATCAATCCCACCTCACAGTGCTGACTGTGACAGCGACATCGCACCACCGGAGCCATCGGCAGAGCTCCAACGCGGCAGCACCGGAGCCACCGGCTGAGCACCAACGCAAAAACACTGGAGCCGACGGAGAACAAAGCTTTAATGCAACACCTACGACCCCCGGGGAAGCTCCATGGCAGCACGATCGCGTGAAAAAAAAAAACTCCACGCTACGCTATCGGCATCTCGACGAAGCTCCATTGCAACCGTGACGGAGCTCCATTGCAAACGACGCGCGGTGTTCCGGCGAAGCTCTGTTGCAGCCCCAGCCGCGCTCCCTTGCAGCCGCGGTGGGGCTCCATTGCAGCCACCGGCGCGCTCCATTGCAGCACTGCCCGCTGCATCGTAGCTCCTCGCTTACCGGTGAAGCTCCATTGTGGCGCTGGTGAAGTTTCATCGCAATTTATGGTGCCGCCGGTGAAGCTCCATTGCAGCTACCGGTCAAGCTTACTTGTGGCTCCGAGCTCCGGGCCTCTGCGTGAGCGCTGCATCGCAGCATCGGGAGCCACCGGCGAGCGGTGCACTGCAGCTCCGTCGCGCGCATGTTGCGGCGATGTCTGATGTCGCGAGAGGTCGAGAGCGACGGGGTGCTGCGATGAAGCTCACGGCGGGCGACTTCCGATGCGGCGACTGAGCTACTGCGGTGGAGATGCGGCATGCGGTGCTCGCCGTCGTTCTCCTAGTGGTGGGGTGGGAAGAAGATAAGGCTAGACCGAGCAGTGACGGGTCCACATGGACACGTTGTAACGCCCCGAGACCGATGTGCCAGGTGTCGTCCAGTTATTCGCCGGCGTTGCCATATCATTCGCTTGCGTGTTGCATCTTTTTCATGTCATCATGTGCATTGCGTCATCATGTTTTCAAAACTTGCATTCGTCCGGGTTCTCCGAGTTCTCTCCGTTGTCCGTTCTGAGCCCAACCACACTTGCACGCGCCCGCGGCATGT
Organism: Triticum urartu; assembly: GCF_003073215.2. Classification (NCBI taxonomy): domain Eukaryota; kingdom Viridiplantae; phylum Streptophyta; class Magnoliopsida; order Poales; family Poaceae; genus Triticum; species Triticum urartu. Next base: position 717,336,659 of record NC_053024.1, on the reverse strand, counting down.
CCGAAATAGTATTTTATAAGTGGCCGGAAAATGTTCTCAGAACGGGATGAGAGTTGGCGTGCGGTCTTGTTATAGTGTAGGTAGACCGCCTGCCAAGTTTCATCGCATTCAGTCTAAACCCTAGCCCCTACCGGTCCAAAACACCCATTCCCGTGTAGACCTAAGAAGATTTTTCTCTCAATCTTGCTCCATTCTCTTCAAAGATTCGTGATTCTAGCTTGTTGCCATCCTCTCATATTTTGTTTTCGATTGTCAGGATTCTTTTCACCCATCCGGAACAATTCAAGATTCTGTTCAGTTTGATTATCCGGAGCCCATCATCTAAGATTTATTCATTCCATTTTTCAGCTCTCATACTCTAAATTATACCGGTGTCTAAATCAAGGATTCTCTAATCAGCTCGTAATCTTTTCGTTATCATGGGTCTAAATTCTCTCAAGCATCTTCGTTTAATTGCTAATTCTTCCCGGTGTGTCTTCATGTTTTAATCGTTCTTTTCAATTCTTACGGTGGTTCGTTCAAGAGTTTTCTTCCTTCGAGTATCATATCTATGCATTCGTGCTTTTCAAATTCTACCAGTGGATCGTTGAAGAATTTCTCAAGTTTGCGCTATATCTATCTTGATCTTTCTACGAGGATAAGTAGTATGCCAAATCCGTTGCTTGTCAGCAATTAAATTGTTGAAGGATACGCAGAACATAATTCTTATTCTTGTTTCACCCAAATGATTAATTCCCTATTCCGGAGGCTCATCAAGTTCTCGGTTTCTATTGTTTCATCCTTTCTTTTTCGGAGTTCCAAGCTCTCTCAAATATATCGTCGCGAAGATCCATCTAAATCATTACAAGGATTCACCTTGTGTTTTCAACTTCTCTTTCTTCTTGTTATCCTTTTGTTACCGGAGTTCTTCATGAAGGTTCTACATGATGGTTCATTAAGGATTTATTTACTTCTCGAAGTGTTCATCAAGATTCTTTTCAAAAGGAGCTCAAGTTTCTTCATCTTGCAATCCGGAGTGCAATTCTTTCTACCGTATCTTTGGAGGTGGTATTATGTCATTCTTGATAATTTGAGTTCATGTTCCATGAATCACATGTTGTTAAGAATGAGATATTTTAAATCCATCTATCTCGTCATTGGAGTTATCTTGGGTTAAAATTTCACATAAAGCCTTCCCTAAGGATTGTTGCTATTTATGGTACTCTTAAAGGACCCAAGTTCTTCTTTATCCTTTCGATGAACAAGTTTCTCGTCTTCTTGTTCTTAGCAATCTAATCTTGTTTTCGTTAGTGGCAGAATTTCACCTTAAGTTTTGAGATGTTCTCCATAAGCCCACTACAAGCTTATCTTTTCGTTGTTGGTTTTCCAACAACTCCATTCGAACCTTCTCCTAAAGATGCTTTTGCAAACTCATTTAAGGTAGAATATATTGTTTTCTCCTCCGTTCTTTCCATTCCATTTCTCTCTTTTCTTCCGGTGGCATTGTGTTGTTGCTCTCTTCAACCCTTCTTCTTGTTCTTGTCAGGACCTTGCTCTTTTCATGCTTATCCTTTTAACTGGAGTGTCGCGTCCTCTTTTCAAATATCCTCTCATCTTGTCAAGATCATGTTCAATTCCTTCCATTTCCAACCGGAGTCTTGTCGTATTTGATCTCTATCGTTCCGTGTGGTTCTTCTTTCAACCAGAATGCTTACATGTGCTTCTTGTTCATTGCAACCTTTATTCTTATGTCTTTCAACCTACAAGGTTCTAGTATTGATCCTTGTTTTCCCTTTTCTAACGGAGTGTTTTCAACTTCGTCATCTCCGTGGTATTCCTTTCTCGAAATTGGTTCACCTCTCAAGGTTCTTTGGTTTCACTCATTCGTCAAAGAAGCAACTTAGTTTTACCTCTTCTCTTTCTCTTCCGTTTTCCCTCCGGTGCCATTCTAGATCTCGGGACGAGATCCTCTCGTAGTGGTGGAGTATTGTAACGCCCCGAAACCGATGTGCGAGGTGTCGTCCAGTTATTCGCCGGCGTTGCCATGTCATTCGCTTGCGTGTTGCATCTTTTTCATGTCATCATGGGCATTGCATCATCATGTTTTCAAAACTTGCATTCGTCCGGGTTCTCCGAGTTCTCTCCGTTGTCCGTTCTGAGCCCAACCACACTTGCACGTGCCCGCGGCATGTCTGAAATAGTATTTTATAAGTGGCCGGAAAATGTTCTCAGAACGGGATGAGAGTTGGCGTGCGGTCTTGTTATAGTGTAGGTAGACCGCCTGCCAAGTTTCATCGCATTCGGAGTTCGTTTGATGCCCCAACGAATAACTATAGCGACATTATAGTCGGTCTAAACATCGGACGTTTTCGGTCTCCGGAAACAGTTGCCGGGCTGCATCTCTCTTCTCTTCTCTCAACCCAAAGCTTTCTGCACAGTCCGCTATCAACCGCCAGGCCCCGAAACCCTCTCTGCACAGTGCACCGAACCCCTCGCGCGTGTCCAGAAGTTGTCCCGGACCCGACCCGAGCAGTCGTCACCGTTGTGTCTGGATCATCCCCAAACATCTAACAAAACGTCTCCTTTTCTATTTGGACTCCCTAGCTATTTATTCGCGATCGTCCGATTTGATCGGAGGACGAGTTAGCCCCTAACCTAAAATTCATCTGATATAAATATCAGTCTAAACCCTAGCCCCTACCGGTCCAAAACACCCATTCCCATCCCGCCGCCGCCAGCCAACCACCTCTTTCATGTCTTACTTGGGATCCCCTCCCACCAACCAGATCTCCGACCACCTCCCTCGTTCTGCGCGCCGCCCAAATTGCTGCAGCCTCGATCCCGAGCTCTTCGATTCGAAGCCACCAGAGAACCCCGCCGCCTCGATCGAGAGCCTCCTCATCCCTCTTCGATCCAGAGGAGTGGAGCTCCTCTGTGCCTTCACCTGCGCCCCTTCCTCCTTCCCCGTGCTTTCCCCTCCCTCTTCATCGCTCCCTTGTCTCTGTTCGTCAACAGGAACTGCCATGGCGCCCGAGACCTCTTTGCAGCACCTCCTTGCCGACCCGCCTGGAGCGCCAAGTCCGCTGGCCTGCCTCCACTTCGATCCGGCAGGGAATGAGAGCCGACGACCTCCATGCCTGGATCTAGCCGCCTCCTGCCGCCGTTCACCTCGCCCTGCGCCTGAAGTTCCTCCCACCGGAGCCCCAAGTCCACCTCGCCCGCGCGAAGTCCCCTGCCGCCATGGCCGCCCGGGAACTTGGAGATCCGCCGCCGTCCTGCCGTTTCCCTTCGACGATGGAGCTCCCCGCTGCCAAGTCCAGGACCCCTGCCGCCGTCTTCTACAACCCTTGCTGTTGTTGCTTTTCTTCAGAGAAGAGGGCAGCGGCGCCTCGTCCTGCTCCTTCGTTGACCGCACTCGGTCTCGCCCGGTCCAGCCGCACGTTGTCCGCCCCAAGGCCCAGCTGCACGCCCTGGCCTGCCTCGTACACGCCGTGGGCCGCGCCTCCAGGCCCAGCGCGCCCCTTCGCGGCCTGCCAGGCCTCTCGTTCTACTGGGCTAGGCCCATGGCCAAAGTGAGCAGCCCCTCCAGCGCCCGCTTTCCTGTGCACTTCTGGGCCTTCCAGTTTTGGCCCGTGGTATCCTTTTTTTAGTCCAACGATTTTCCATATTATCCTGAGACTGCAGATTTGCAGAAAAACCCTTGCACTTCATGCATATCCTAACTAATTAACCGTGCATCGGTTTAAAACAAACTTAATATGAAACTTGCTTAGAATTTCATCTAGTTTAATAATATGCAACTTTCATGCATGTTTAAACTATTTAAAATGTTGTTTGATTAAATTTGCTCCTATGCCATGTTAAAATGCTTTAATTCATTACTAAATAACCGTAACTCAGAATTTAATAAACTTTATATGTAAATGGGGTAGAATTTTGCCTAGTTTAACATGGTGGCTTTACCTTACATGTTTAATATCTCTAAAATGGTGTTTAGGGCAGAACAGTACTGAAAGTGCGTTATATCGACTAGAGGGGGGTGAATAGGCGATTTTTATGAAAGTCTTCAAAACGTGGAAGTTTTGAAGACTAACGATAGAAATAAGCCTATTACCATGCAGTGGAAGGTAGACTACACTAGGCAAACCATAGTCAGGTATTCAATGAAGTGAAAGCACAATGACTGATAGCAGCTAGGTAGTAAGGATCAGGTAGGAAGATATTATGAAGCCAATCAAAACAAGTAGTCACCCAGTGAAGACAAAAGATAAGGCAATCATACAATGACTTCACAAGGAGCAATCAGTAAGTAAAGGGAAGGAAAGGATGAAACCAGTGACTCTCTGAAGACAATGATTTGTTGGACCAGTTCCATTTGCTGTGACAACTGCACGTCTGGTTAGGGCGGCTAGGTATTTAAACCTTAGGACACACAGTCCCGGACACCCAATCCTGAACACGCAGCTCAGGACACCCAGTCCTCACCGTGTTCCCCTTGAGCTAAGGTCACACAGACCTCGCCCAATCACTCTGGTAAGTCTTCAAGGTAGACTCCCAAACCTTCACAGACTTCGTTCACCGGCAATCCACAATGTCTCTTGGATGCTCAGAACGCGACGCCTAACCGGCTGGAGGATGCACAGTCCTCAAGTGTAATAAGTCTTCAGATCACTCAGACAAGAAGACTTAAGTGATGCCTAATTCTCTTTGGCTTTGGGTGGTTAGGGCTTTGTCCTCGCAAGGAATTCTCTCTCAAAGGCTTCGAGGTGGGTTGCTCTCAAACGACAAAAGCCGTACTCTCAATCTGAGCAGCCAACCGTTTATGGTTGTAGGGGGTGGGCTATTTATAGCCACTTGGCAACCCGACCTGATTTGTTCAAAATGACCCTGGGTCACTAAGGAACTGACACGTGTTCCAACGGTCAGATTTCAAACTCACACGGCAACTTTACTTGGGCTGCAAGCAAAGCTGACTTGTCCGACTCTGAACAAGTTTCGCTCTCATAGTCTTCACTCGAAGACATAGGTTTTTGGTTAGGCATCACTTCAGTCATTCTGACTGGTTCTCTTAGACCCCACTTAACAGTACGGTGGTTCCTATGACTCAACACAAATGAAAAAGAACTACGAAAGATCTAAGTCTTCGAGCTCCATAGGCTTCATGCGGTGTCTTCTCTTGTCATAGTCTTCAATGTGAATATCTTCATATACCACCTTTGACTTCAATGTCTTCATACATTTTTAGGGGTCATCTCTGGTAGGAAAACCGAATCAATGAGGGACTTCTACATGTGTTATCCTGCAATTCTCACAAACACATTAGTCCCTCAACTAGGTTTGTCGTCAATACTCCAAAACCAACTAGGGGTGGCACTAGATGCACTTACAATCTCCCCCTTTTTGGTGATTGATGACAAACTAGTTGAAGTTTTCAACGGGGAATATAATCTGTGAAATTTTAAAGGATAAGGAATTGTCTTCATAAGTTGCAAGGGCTCCCCCTGAAGATGTGCATATAAGTAATTTGCTTTTGGAATGCAAATGCACATGGCAGGTTGTACTTGTGGAGATCCACTTCAACTTATGATGACAATCCACTATGCATGTGAAAGTATATGAAGATAATGACATGCATAATGAAAAATGGACGTCTGCAGAATGATCTAAGTGCGGAATTTATCGTCGCACATGTGGAATTTATCGTCGCAAAACAAGGTGGCAAAAGAGTAGCAGACGACCATCGAGTTTGAGTGTTACAACTCAAAGAACCAAATGTAGCAAAACGAGAGTTGTAAGCACGAAGCAAAATATAAAGCACCCGCCCATTTGGACCCGCTTGAAGACTATCAACCTCATATGCTTCTCCCCCTTTTGTCAGTGAGGACCAAAAAGGTTTGAAGACATAGAGCATCTACTCGTTCCCATGAGGAGTAGGTGAAGTAGCAGGGTCGTTGGTGGTGTTTGGCGGTGCAGAAGAGCTTGGAGCAGATTTGAAGTGTGCTGAAGGAGGTGGCGGTGAAGTAGCATCATCTTCATCCTCGATAACTCTGGCAGTCACTCTTGCAGCAGAGGAAGAGAACTCAGAGTCTTCAAGGGATGGTGTTCCTCGCAGCACAGCCCTTCGAGGAGGCGTGGAGTCAAACTTGAATCGCTCAGTGAAGCCATCCTCTTGAAGATCAGCTTCAGAACACATCATCGTTAGCCCTTTCCATGTGCGGCGACAGGTTTCATGGGTAACGAAAGCATTCTTGGTGGCAAGATATCGAATGCGATTAACATCCACAAGGAGGCTTTTCATTTAACACTTCAGCCAGTCATGATGCCTATCCTGTTTTTGATGAAGGGCCACAAGAAGCTCTCGGTCATTGAGAACACGAGTGCGCTTCTTGGGTCTTGGAGCAGTTGTACTATCAGTGGCTTCAGTGGAAGCAGGGTGTGGTGCACGTTTAGTGCCAGCCAAAGGATACACCCGAGTGACTGCTTCAACGCCTTCAATGTTCTGAGAGAAGCTCTGATGCTCTGCATTCTGAAGACTTAGAGGTTCCTTGACAGGCTCATGATAGATGGCTTCAATTGAGATATCCACATCAGGTAGAAAAATGCTATGATTGCGAGCTGATGGCTGATATGAGATATCGGAGTGAAGTTTGATTAGCCGCATTACCCATGGGGCGTAGAACTTCAAGACAAACAGATCAGTGCCTGATGCAGCAAGTTGGCAAATGAATAAATCCTGTGCATTGAAGCATTTTCCATGAAGAATATAGAAGACCAATGTCTTCATTGCACCCTCAAGCTTGGCATGTGGAGAGTGCCCTTTGATGGGCCAGAGAGTCCGCCTGAGAATGTGATAGATGGTTCTTGGCAGATACTCAAGGTCTTCAACGAAGAACTCCGTGGGATAAGCAGCATCTTGGGGCAATGGCTTCATCATGTTGAGCATCTGACTCATATCAGGTTCAGGCTTCTTGAAGATGCTCTCAATAGCTTCACTATGCAGCTGACAGCCATGCTCGAAGAGATCGCCAGGAGTGGGCAAGCCAGTGAGCTCAATGATGTCAAAGGCTTTTGCTTCGTGATGAACATTTTCAGTCATCCACTCCAGGACCCAAGTCTTCGGATCTCTGCTATTCCCTCGAATGTGAAGTGTGGCATAGAATTGGAGCAGCAGCTCTTCATTCCAATGCTCTTGGTCAGTAACGAATGGCAGCAGTCCAACTTCCTTGAAGCAATCCAAAGCTTCTTCCAGACAGGGCAGACCAGCTATAGCTTCAATGTCAAGGCGCTTGTGTGGGAAGATGCGACCTTGGTTATAGAGAATGCATGAGTAATAGCTTCGCTGAGGATAGCTCCAAAACTGATCAGATGATATCCTTTCCCTTGAGTAGGGGTTCCTGGAGCTTTTGAAGAATGTGTTGTCTGCTCTGAAGCCATTGATATTGAAGGAGCCAGGTGCTGATGCAGGACCTGGGAACCTTGGAAATCTTGGGATTAGCTTCTGGACCTGAGGCCTGTGCTCAACATGATAGTCGACCTGAGGACCGGCAGCAGACTCAGGAACAGAAGTGTCAGGATCAGTGGCTTCACTGTCTTCTGATGCTTTTGGTGGGGAGGGCTCCACATTAGCTTCATTGGTGGTTGTGGCAGCCTCAAGATTTTCATCCTCCACTTGACAAGCTGGAGGGTTGGTCACAAGCATGTTCTCCTCGAGAACTGCTTCTTGATGGGACAGGGGGTTGGGAACTTGTGGAACTTCTTCTTCCACGGCTGATGCAGCCGGAATGTCTTCAGCAGAGACTTGAGGCCTTGGACCTTTGTGAAGCCTGCGCAACGCAGGCGACGCATGTGCGGATGGAGTTGGCTGGGCCTCATTGTCTTCTTCCTCTTGTGGGCGATCCGCCCATGAAGCATCCTGAGCGATTGGCGTCAGAGGACGACCAATGCTGATGAGTTCGCTGTTCTCGAACTGAGGAAGGACTGCACCATCTTCTACATTGTCATGTTGACCAATGTCTTCAGCAACGATGGGATAGCTGCTGGAATGTCTTCAGCTTCATGAGCCTCTGTGAAAGCAGGCACATGGATGGTCAGTTGGCGTTCTTGTGGATTGGCGTCGGGGTGAACCATGGAAATGGTTTCAACAACCAAGGGCTCTGTGGGAGCAGCCCGATCTTTCTTGGTCTTTCTCTTTTTCTTGGAGGGGGCAGTAGGAGAGGCTTCAGGATATTTCGTTTTCCTCGCTTCAGCCTCAGCAGTCCTCGTCTTCTTGAGCTCTGAAGCTGTTGACCGGCTTTTTGGCTTCGAGCCAGTCATTCTTGTGGGGAAGACAATCGGAACTGCTTCCTGCCTTGGTGCATCGGGTTCAGCCATAATAGGCTTCTTCTTCTTTGCGGCCATCCTGGGGTCGATGCCAGGACGCCCAAGTGCCTTGCGCTTCTCAGCCTCATTGTAGGCTTGCACACATCTGTCAGCCAGAGTCTTCATGCGCTCACGCGAACCCTGAGCTTCTGCACGTTTCTTCAGAAAGGCTTCCTTGAGCTCGTGCATCATGATCTTGAATTTCTTCACATCTTGCACGCTGAGCTTGGCCATATGCTTCTTGAACTAAGCCTTTTCATAGTCAATCTTCTGCTTCAGTTCAACAACGCGTTGGGCGATGGCTAGTTCTGAAGAAATGGCGCCATGGAAGGCGACACTGAGGCCAATGGGTAGCTGCAGATCATCAAAGCTGATGTTTGGCGTGTCAAACCATTCATCAATGAAGTTGTGAATGATTGTGACATCAAAGAGCAGAAGATCATTGAAGATTTCTGCTTCTTCCTTGCTCTTGATGAGTTGCTCAAGAGCGTCATCTGCAAGATCTTCGTCACTTGACAGATCAATGTCATCATTGCGCAGAATGGCAGCAGCTGTGAGCTCTTGGCCGGTGTGTGGCAGAGGTATCTTGCTCTTCTGGGGCTTGGAGATGTGTGATAAGTCTTCAGACTGCACACTGTCTTCAGGAGGTGCAGTTGCCAGTGGCTTCGCCCGTGAGATTTTTGGTGAAGGGGCAGGCTTTGAAGCTTTAGGCTTCTTCGACTTCTGAGGCGTCGGAGCTGCAGGCGCTTCATCTGAGTCAGCATCAGCTACAGGCTCATTTACTGCAGTCCCTTGAACCAAGATGTGGGTGATGAGGCCTGCAAGGTTGTAGAAGGGGCCGATGACATTGGGTTCTGCATCTCGTGTGCCATCTGCCGTTGGTGCTGAGGGACCAGGGTTGAAGTCTAACCCCAAAGTCTTCTTGTTCTGCTTCGCTGAGTTCTGGGCAAACTGGAAGTTGCGTTTGAACAGATTGTCGTCACGACACCATAGAAGTGACGATGGGTCTACATCAGCAGGCTGTGGCCCACGGACCATGCAGGGATAGAAGCCTTGAGCAATGGCTTCATCTCTGGACCTGGGTAGAAGATTCTTGTATAGGATGTCTCCCCACGGTCTCTTGATGGCACATTTCTCAGCATATTCCTGGGTCACAAACCGGTATTTGAACCATTATTCTGCCCAATATCTTCGAATCCATTGGATTCGGGTCTTGCGCTGATTATAATCCTCTTCAGGATCTATCTTGTAAAGTTCTAAGAGGTCATCAGGCAGATCTCTGGATGTTTCGCCATGATGCTTTCTGCCTCCCTTCCTTGCAGCTTTCTCTGAAGCCATGAATTTTAACTTGAAAGGCTTCAAAGCGTTCAAAGGCTTCAAAGGTTTTCTCTTGCTGGACCAACAGGAACTGACTTCGGGAGAGTTTATGTGATGCTGCAAGAATTCTGCAAATGAATGCAGACTATGAGAACCAAAGGATTCTCCCACGGACATGTACCTGTGACGGCATTAAGGTGCGAGGGAAGGGGAAGAGGTCATATGCATTCTCAGAAGATTTTGAAGATAAATCAGTTTGGAAGACATTGACCTCATCGTGCGAAGACATTCACTCATAGATAAGGAGTTGGTTCCATATTTGTACGAATCCACAGATCAGTACAAGTGAGGAATCTAACTACTTTGTGAAGCATAAGTGAATATACTAGGCATGTTATGAGATGCAGTATGAACGAGATCTAACTTGTGTGAACAGAAACTGCTTGTGGTAGAAAGTGACAAATCCATAGGATCAACGGTGCTGTAAAAAGGAAGTTTTATTTACCACACTAAGAACTGCTAGACGGAGTGGAAGATGAGGCCGAGCAGTTCTATCTTCCGTGCCCTAACATGGCGACGCAGGACACCTACGGCGACGGCGGAGAGGACGATGTCCGCGGTCGACGTGAAGACGGCGTCGGAGAGGTTGCGGCAGCGAAGCGCTTCGTCGCCGGCGTCGTCGAGGGCTAGCGGTGGCGCTAGGGTTCGTGCGAGAGTGGAAGAAGAGATAATGACCGCTGTGAAGTGTGTATTTATAGGTACAGGGGTGGCACTGCATTATTACACAGGTGCCCCTGGTGATTCGCATCTGAGGAACACGTGGCCATCATGCGGAAGTTTGGGGTTTGTTCCACGTCCCACGCACGCCTGGATTGTCGGGTGGTCGTTCCTACTTCTCCGGGTTTCAAGTGGAGGAATGAGCATTGAAAACGGACTTAATGGTTGTCTCTGTATCTTCTGCTGACAAGGACGCAGAGAAGACATTCGACAGTTTCAATAGAATGCATATGATTTGGAGAGATAGAATTTGAGATAGAAAGCCTAGAGAGGTTAGGGTCCGATCACATTCACTTAGTTCAAAAGATTCAACAAGAAGACATAGCTATAAGTGAATGCTGTTGAGGACAGAACACTAGTATATATATATATATAATCAACACAGTGAAGATAATCATGAAGACATGTTGAGATTGAAGCCAAACCAAATGTGAAGACATTGCAAGGTAACGCCATGAGTGAAACACTTAAAAGTAGAACGTTTGGTGGTGGCGTTACCCACCGTATAGGAAGTATTAGACCCAGACACGGCGCATAATTATCGTGGCGCTCCGAAGTCAAATTCCACATTAATGTATTCACACTTAGAATGTATGTCTTCATTGATTGAAGATATACTTTACTTTGTGTGTTGCACATCTAAGTCATCAATATGCATAAGGGTTAGGATGTGTGCCTGATCACAGGACATTTGAGGATTCCAGGATATTTAGCTCACACCGTAACTTGCAAAATCTCTTCTCATCCAAGGGCTTGGTGAAGATATCTACCAATTGCTCTTCAGTGTTGACGTGTATGATATCAATATCTTCCTTCACAACATGATCTCTGAGAAAGTGATGACGAATTTCAATGTGCTTTGTCTTCGAGTGCTGAACTGGGTTGTTGGCAATCTTGATGGCGCTTTCGTTGTCGCAGTAAAGTGGCACTTGCTTCAGATGAATGCCATAGTTCTTGAGTGTTTGCTTCATCCATAGAAGCTGAGCGCAGCAAGATCCAGCAGCAATGTATTCAGATTCAGTAGTGGAGAGAGATACACAGTTCTGCTTCTTTGAAGACCAACATACAAGTGATCGTCCCAGAAAGTGACATGTGCCTGATGTAGACTTGCGATCAACTTTGTCACCAGCATAATCAGCATCCGAGAATCCAACCAGATCAAACTCTGAGCCCTTTGGATACCATAATCCTAGAGTTGGGGTGTGAGCCAAATATCGAAGAATTCGTTTCACAGCTAAGTGATGCGACTCCTTTGGTGCCGCTTGAAATCGAGCACACATGCAAACACTAATCATAATATCTGGCCTAGATGCACATAGATAAAGTAAAGAACCAATCATGGAGCGGTATACCTTTTGATCGAACTCTTTACCATTGTCGTCAGGACCCAGATGATGTTTGGCTGGCATTGGTGTTGTGAAGCCTTTGCAGTCTTGCATACCAAACTTCTTCAGTCAATCTTTGAGATACTTTTCTTGAGATATGAAGATGTCGTTGCGTTGTTGTCGTATTTGAAGACCGAGGAAGAACTTCAGCTCTCCCATCATGGACATCTGATATTGCTCTTGCATCATATATCCAAACTCTTCACTGTACTTCTGATTGGTGCAGCCGAAGATAATGTCATCCACATATATTTGGCATACAAACAGTTCACCATCATATGTCTTCGTGAAGAGAGTGGGGTCTAGGGAACCAGGTATGAAGCCTTTGCTCTTCAGGAAATATTTGAGTGTGTCATACCAGGCCCGAGGGGCTTGTTTGAGGCCATACAGTGCCTTTTTGAGCTTGTATACCATGTCAGGATGTTTTGGATCTTCAAAGCCAGGCGGTTGTGCAACATACACTTCTTCTTCAATCTTGCCATTAAGAAAAGCACTCTTCACATCCATTTGATATAGAAGTATGTTATGATGATTTGCATAGGCCAGCAGTATACGTATGGCTTCAAGTCTAGCCACAGGAGCAAATGTTTCATCGAAGTCAATGCCTTCCACTTGAGTATATCCTTGAGCAACGAGACGAGCTTTGTTTCTGACAACTTGACCATGCTCATCTTGCTTTTTGCGGTATATCCATTTGGTGCCTATTATATTGTGCTTTCGTGGATCAGGACGCTTAACCAGTTCCCATACATTATTCAGCTCAAACTGTTCAAGCTCTTCTTGCATAGCTTGAATCCATTCAGGTTCCATGAAGGCTTCTTCAACTTTTTTGGGTTCTGTTATTGAGACGAATGAGAAGTGCCCACAGAAATTTGCCAGCTGAGTTGCCTTTGAATGAGTGAGTGGACCGGGTGCATTGATGCTATCAATTATTCTTTCAATCTGCACTTCATTGGCAACGCGAGGATGTATAGGGCGAAGATTTTGCTCTTGCTGATCATTGTCGTTGTTAGAGGGAATGTCTTCAGGCTGAGCATTGTCTTCATGTTGATCAGGTGCTGAGATGATAAGTTCTTCTTCAGGATGAGCTTCAGAAGGTATAATTTCTCCAGTTCCCATTAGCTTGATTGATTCACTGGATGGAACTTCATCTAGCACATTTGGCAGTTGCTCTCTTTGTTAACCATTGGTCTCATCGAACCGCACATCCACTGTTTCAACCATTTTGTAATGAAAGAGATTGAAGACTCTGTAGGAGTGCGAATCCTTTCCATATCCAAGCATAAAACCCTCATGTGCTTTTGGTGCAAACTTTGAGGTGTGATGTGGGTCCTTGATCCAGCACCTGGCGCCAAATACTCTGAAGTAACTGACATTTGGCTTCTTGCCAGTAAGGAGCTCATAAGATGTCTTGTTCAGAAGCTTGTGAAGATAAACACGATTGATTGTATGGCATGCAGTATCAATGGCTTCAGGCCAGAATTTTCTTGGAGTCTTGTATTCATCTAGCATCGTTCTGGCCATCTCAATGAGTGTTCTGTTCTTGCGTTCAACGACGCCATTCTGCTGTGGCGTGTACGGGGCCGAGAATTCATGTGTGATGCCCAAGGTATCAAGATATGTATCAATGCCAGTGTTCTTGAATTTAGTGCCATTGTCACTTCTTATGTGCTTTATCTTGGTGCCATAATTGTTCATTGCTCGATTGGCGAAGCGTCTGAAGACATCCTGCACTTCAGTCTTGAAAAGAATTATGTGCACCCAAGTATATCTAGAGTAATCATCAACAATGACGAAGCCATAGAGACAAGCAGTAGTAGTAAGAGTTGAGTAATGAGTGGGACCGAAAAGATCCATGTGAAGCAGTTCGAAGGGTCGAGTAGTGGTCATGATTGTCTTCGAGGGATGTTTGGTCCTCGTCATCTTTCCTGCTTCACAGGCACCGCATAAGTGATCTTTCTTGAACTTGACGCCCTCGATGCCTATGACATGCTTCTTCTTTGCAAGAGTGTGGAGGTTCCTCATGCCAGCATGCCCAAGCCTCCGATGCCAGAGCCAGCATTCTGAAGCTTTTGCTAGAAGACATACGGCGAGCTGTGGCCCTGTTGAGAAATCTACCACGTACAAATCATCTTTCCGATACCCTTCAAACACTAGAGACTTGTCAGATTCCATTAGAACAAGGCAGCGATATTTTTCAAATATTACGATCATGTTTAAATCGCAAAGCATTGAGACATACATTAAGTTGAAGCCAAGGTATTCAACAAGCATGACTTTATCCATGTGTTGATCCCTTGAGATTGCAACTCTACCTAGACCCAATACCTTACTTTTACCAGTGTCAGCAAATGTGATGTGGCTCTTGTCGGATGGACGTAAGGTTGAGTCCATAAGAAGGCTTCTTTTACCAGTCATGTGATTTGTACACCCACTATCAATAATCCATTCTGAAGACGCTGGTGTCGTACCCTACAGTGCAGTTAGGGGGATAGGCTTCACGAAGAGAATTGTGAAGCAAAAACATTTGACGAACCAGTGGGTTATGAAAACTTAGATCCAGATTAGGACTAATAGGGAGAGTAGCATGCGATTCAGGAACGAAGTACATAGTAATGCCATTCGGGCATTTGATCTTGTGCCCTACAAGATGTTTAAGGTCCCCAGCAATAGCGTCAGACGATTTTGGTTTTCTGCTAGAGACCTTTCCCTGCAAAAGAGAGTTAAGCTTTCTTAGCCACCCACATCTTCAAGGGTGGCTTAGAAGCAATAAGTCTAAGTGCAGCATATGAGAACTTTGGCTTTGGAGCCCTAGCAAACAGTCTTGCAGGCGGACAATAGTACTCGTAAGAATAAGCAGAATAGTTCTTGGTCTTATGATCATGACGGTTTGATGAACCGGTCTCATATTCATATGCCTGAGTATGGTTTCCCTGCAACACATTTGCGTTAGTCCGACTCAGGTGAGTCCTCTGAATGTATGAAGCCTTTTGACCGTATGAAGCCTTTGATCTGAGGTTTGCCTTCTTCAAGTGAGGTGTCATGATGACATTCATAGGAAGATTCTCCAGACACCTTTTCGGAACCCAGATCTTCTTCATAGGCGGTCCATTCCTGCAGTTAGTACCAATGTACCTGGCAAACACTTCACCATTCTGATTCTTAAACAGTTTATAGTTTGCATCAAGAGATTCATCGATGATAATGGGGTTAGCACAAGTGAAGCCAGTAGATTGGATGGATCAGCTGAAGGTTCCTTTGCAGCAACCCATGTGGTTTTGGGGTACTGCTCAGGCTTCCAGTAAGAGCCATCAGCATTCATTTTCCTTACGAACCCAACACCCTCTTTCCTCGGGTTTCGGTTCAGTATCTCTTTTTGAGGACATCACATAGTGTCTGATGCCCTTTAAGACTTTTATACATCCCTGTTTCAAGCAATGTCTTCAACCTAGCATTCTCATCAGCAATAGCAGTGGTATCCTCAGCAGAGGGGTTAGTTACCACATCAATAGTTGAAGATATTGCAACAGTAGCAGCAGTAGAACATTCAGCAACAGAAATAGCATTATCACGCTCAATGCATTTAAGACATGGTGGTTCAAATCCTTCCTGAGCGGAACTGATATGTTTGGTGCGAAGTGACTCGTTTTCCTTTTGAAGATCTTCATGAGCCGCTCTCAATTTCTCAAGATCTTGCTTCCTTTGAAGATAATCATAGGAAAGCTTTTCATGAGTTGTTGAGAGAGTTTCATGACGACTTTCAAGTTCCTGATACTTAACGTGAAGATTTTTTATGTCTTCAATTAAGGATTCAGATCGAGTCATTTCAGCACCCAACAGATCATCGCTTCTGTCTAACAGTTTTTGAATATGTTCCATAGCTTTCTGTTGTTCAGTTGCAATTTTAGCAAGTGTTTTGTAGCTGGGTTTTGAACCACAATCAGAGTCATCGTCACTAGATGTTTCATAGTGAGTAGTGCGTGTGTTTACCTTGGCACCGCGTGCCATGAAGCAGTAGGTAGGAGCGGAGTAGTCCTTGTTATTTGCATCGGTGTCGGTGATGAAGTCATTGTCTTCACTGTTGAAGATGGACTTGGCAACGTATGCTGTAGCCAGACTTGCAACGCCAGAATCGGACTCCTCCTCAGACTCCACCTCCGCCTCCTCAGAAGCAGACTCCTCTGAATCCATTTCCTTGCCAACAAACGCACATGCCTTGCCAGATGAGCTCTTCTTGTGTGATGAAGACTTTGAGGAAGACTTGGACGAAGACTTTGAGTATTTCTTCTTCTTCTTGTCGTCAGAGTCATATTCCTTGCTCTTCTTCTTCTTTCTGTTCTCATTGTCCCACTGCGGACACTCAGAGATGAAGTGTCCAGTTTTCTTACACTCGTGGCATGTTTTCTTCTTGTAGTCATGAGCAGAAGCTTCATCATTCCTTGAGCTTGATCATGAAGACTTTCTGAAGCCTTTCTTCTTGGTGAATTTTTGGAACTTCTTCACAAGCATAGCAAGTTCCTTTCCAATGTCTTCAGGATCATCAGAACTGCTGTCAGATTCTTCTTCAGATGAGGAGACAACTTTTGCCTTCAAGGCACGAGTTCGCCCATAGTTTGGACCGTAGATATATCTTTTCTCAGAAAGCTGAAACTCATGTGTGTTGAGCCTCTCAAGTATGTCAGACGGATCGAGTGTCTTCAAATCAGGACGTTCTTGAATCATCAGGGCTAGGGTGCCAAACGAACTGTCAAGTGATCTCAGTAGTGTCTTGACGACTTCATGCTTGGTGATCTCAGTAGCGCCGAGGGCTTGAAGCTCATTCGTGATGTCAGTGAGTCGGTCAAATGTGAGCTGGACATTCTCATTGTCATTTCGCTTGAAGCGGTTGAAGAGGTTGCGAAGGACACTGATTCTCTGATCTCTCTGGGTTGAGACGCCTTCATTGACCTGGGAGAGCCAGTCTCAGACCAGCTTAGACGTTTACAGAGCACTCACACGGCCATATATACTGTCCTTTGGTCAGATGACCACAGATGATATTCTTAGCAGTAGAGTCCAGTTGAACGAACTTCTTGACATCAGCAGCAGTGACACCTTCACCAGCCTTGGGAACGCCGTTCTTGACGACATACCATAGGTCGACGTCAATGGCTTCAAGATGCATGCGCATCTTATTCTTCCAGTAGGGATATTCAGTTCCATCGAAGACGGGGCACGCAGCGGAGACTTTAATTATCCCTGCAGTCGACATAGCTTAAAACTCCAGGTGGTTAAACCGAATCACACAGAACAAGGGAGCACCTTGCTCTGATACCAATTAAAAGTGCGTTATATCGACTAGAGGGGGGGTGAATAGGCGATTTTTATGAAAGTCTTCAAAACGTGGAAGTTTTGAAGACTAACGATAGATATAAGCCTATTACCATGCAGCGGAAGGTAGACTACACTAGGCAAACCATAGGCAGGTATTCAATGAAGTGAAAGCACAATGACTGATAGCAGCTAGGTAGTAAGGATCAGGTAGGAAGATATTATGAAGCCAATCAGAACAAGTAGTCACCTAGTGAAGACAAAAGATAAGGCAATCATACAATGACTTCACAAGGAGCAATCAGTAAGTAAAAGGAAGGAAAGGATGAAACCAGTGACTCTCTGAAGACAATGATTTGTTGGACCAGTTCCAGTTGTTGTGACAACTGTACGTCTGGTTAGGGCGGCTAGGTATTTAAACCTTAGGACACACAGTCCCGGACACCCAGTCCTGAACACACAGCTCAGGACACCCAGTCCTCACCGTATTCCCCTTGAGCTAAGGTCACACAGACCTCGCCCAATCACTCTGGTAAGTCTTCAAGGTAGACTCCCAAACCTTCACAGACTTCGTTCACCGGCAATCCACAATGTCTCTTGGATGCTCAGAACGCGACGCCTAACCGGCTGGAGGATGCACAGTCCTCAAGTGTAATAAGTCTTCAGATCACTCAGACAAGAAGACTTAAGTGATGCCTAATTCTCTTTGGCTCTGGGTGGTTAGGGCTTTGTCCTCGCAAGGAATTCTCTCTCAAAGGCTTCGAGGTGGGTTGCTCTCAAACAACAAAAGTCGTACTCTCAATCTGAGCAGCCAACTGTTTATGGTTGTAGGGGGTGGGCTATTTATAGCCACTTGGCAACCCGACCTGATTTGTCCGAAATGACCCTGGGTCACTAAGGAACTGACACGTGTTCCAACGGTCAGATTTCAAACTCACACGGCAACTTTACTTGGGCTGCAAGCAAAGCTGACTTGCCCGACTCTGAACAAGTTTCGCTCTCATAGTCTTCACTCAAAGACATAGGTTTTTGGTTAGGCATCACTTCAGTCATTCTGACTGGTTCTCTTAGACCCCACTTAACAGTACGGTGGTTCCTATGACTCAACACAAATGAAAAAGAACTACGAAAGATCTAAGTCTTCGAGCTCCATAGGCTTCATGCGGTGTCTTCTCTTGTCATAGTCTTCAATGTGAATATCTTCATATACCACCTTTGACTTCAATGTCTTCATACATTTTTAGGGGTCATCTCTGATAGGAAAACCGAATCAATGAGGGACTTCTACCTGTGTTATCCTGCAATTCTCACAAACACATTAGTCCCTCAACTAGGTTTGTCGTCAATACTCCAAAACCAACTAGGGGTGGCACTAGATGCACTTACAAGTACCATAAACAAAATATGCATGTGGGGATTTACCGGAATTTGTTGTTCGTTGTTTCCGGCCTCATTTAACCTTGACTAGATAGGTAGTTTACATTTGCTTCACACCTAGCCATGTTAATCAACATTTAATATTGTTGAGTACCTAACAAGATCAAACTAAATAACTTGTCGTGGTGTTTCGTCAATATGCAACGGAGATGCATGTTGAGCTCCACTTAATTTGTAGGATTGTTTGTGCACTTTGCCATGCCATGCTTCATTAAACCGGACATGCATCATACTTGATTGTGCATCATGCCATGATTTTGTGGTGGTTGTTTACTATGTTGTTTGCTCCTTTCCGGTGTTGCTTCTTCGGGTTGGTTTCGATAACGTCGTGTTGTGAGGATTCGTTTGTCTACGTCCGCTTTGTCTTCTTCATGGACTCGTTCTTCTTCCTTGCGGGGTCTCAGGCAAGATGACCATACCCTCGAAATCACTTCTATCTTTGCTTGCTAGTTGCTCGCTCTATTTCTATGCCTATGTTGCGATACCTACCACTTGCTTATCATGCCACCCATATTGTTGAACCAAGCCTATAACCCACCTTGTCCTAGCAAACCGTTGTTTGGCTATGTTACCGCTTTGCTCAGCCCCTCTTATAGCATTGTTAGTTGCAGGTGAAGATTGAAGTTTGTTCCCTGTTGGAATATGGAGATGTTGTTCCTTGTTGGAACATGTTTACTTGTTGGGATATCACAATATATCTTATTTAATTTATGCATCTATATACTTGGTAAAGGGTGGAAGGCTCGGCCTTATGCCTGGTGTTTTGTTCCACTCTTGCCGCCCTAGTTTCTATCATATCGGTTTTATGTTCCCGGATTTTGCGTTCCTTACGCGGTTGGGTTATAATGGGAACCCCTTGACAGTTCGCCTTGAATAAAACTCCTCCAGCACATTTGTTTTACCATTTGCCACCTAGCCTTTTCTTTCCCTTGGGTAGGCCTGCCCAAGGGTCATCTTTATTAAACCCCCGGGCCAGTGCTCCTCTGAGTGTTGGTCCAAACTGAGCGATGTCCGGAGCTACCAGGGGCAACTCTGGGCTGGCCCACCCGACGTCTGGCTCATCCGGTGTGCCCTGAGAACGAGATATGTGCAGCTCCTATCGGGATTTGTCGGCACATCTGGGTGGCTTTGCTGGTCTTGTTTTACCATTGCCAAAATGTCTTGTAACCGGGATTTCGAGTCTAATCGGGTCTTCCCGCTAGAAGGAATATCCTTCGTTGACCGTGAGAGCTTGTGATGGGCTAAGTTGGGACACCCCTGCAGGGTTTTGAACTTTCGAAAGCCGTGCCCGCGGTTATGGGCAGATGGAAATTTGTTAATGTCCGGTTGTAGAAAACCTGAAGATGACCTTAATAAAAAACATCAACCGCGTGTGTAACCGTGATGGTCTCTTTCCGGCGGAGTCCGGGAAGTGAACACGGTGTTGGAGTTATGTTTGACGTAGGTTGTTCTAGGGTCACTTCTTGATCATAGTTTCTCGACCATGCTTTGCCTTCTCTTCTCGCTCTCATTTGCGTATGTTTAGCCACCATATATGCTAGTCGCTTGTTGCAGCTCCACCTCATACCTTTACCTTACCCATAAGCTTAAATAGTCTTGATCGCGAGGGTGTGAGATTGCTGAGTCCCCGTGACTCACAGATACTTCCAAAACTAGCTTGCAGGTGCCGATGAGACCGTGCAGGTGACGCAACCAAGCTCAAGGAGGAGCTCGATCGAT
Organism: Triticum urartu; assembly: GCF_003073215.2. NCBI lineage: Eukaryota > Viridiplantae > Streptophyta > Magnoliopsida > Poales > Poaceae > Triticum > Triticum urartu. The sequence goes on along the minus strand of NC_053024.1, from coordinate 717,316,377 downwards.
GAAGATCTTGTCATTTGTGTTGATTCGTTTCCAGTTGATCAGTAGTGGAGCCCAGTTGGGGTCGATCGGGGATCTGTGTAGCATTTGGCGTAGTCTTCTTTTATTTTGGTTCCGTAGTCGGACCTTGTTTGTATCTGGTTGATGTAATGCTTTATTCATGTAATTGTGTGAAGTGGCGATTGTAAGCCAACTATGTATCTCTTTCCCTTATGTATTACATGGGTTGTGTGAAGATTACCTCACTTGCGACATTGCTTTCAATGCGGTTATGCCTCTAAGTCGTGCTTCGACACGTGGGAGATATAGCCGCATCGAGGGCGTTACACACGTGTCCACCACAGGACGTGGCTTGCGTTTCCTTAATTTCATTTGGTTGATAATAAACGTTTTGCTCTTTAATTTGATACTAGTAAAAATTTGGATGATGGATATCTTGTGAACCATAGCTCCGTTTTCTATCTTCTTTATATATTATAATTCATAGGGAGAAGATCTTCAGAACAAGCTCAATCAGGGATACATTTGAACTAGTTTTAATTTTTACTGTTTCACTGGTTTAAAAATATATAATTTCACTCGTTCAAAAATCAATATTTTAAAATGCAGATTTCACTCATTTAAAAAAAAATGTCAATTATTTAAAAAACACTTGATTAAGTCAATACATAAAAACTGCTTCCTTTAATTTCAAATTTAAAACATGTTTCACTGATTTCACTTATTTCAAATCACTGGTTTCACTAAAAAAAATGGATATATTTGAACTAATTTTTGTTTAACATATTGCAGTTATCTTTGAAAGCACTTTCATAAACTAAAAATTGTTTCGCTTTATTTCATATATTTGAAATAATTAGTTTCACACATGAAAACAATCCATTTCACATATCCAAAATGTCCGATTTCACACCGAAGATGACCACCACACGACATGGCCAGCTGGCTTCATATTTTTCGTGGTCAATATCATGCGAGTTATAGCAGTCCTAGGGAACTTGTTTAGTGTTGGAGTTATCACATTTCTATTAATGAGTGTGACAATTTTTATAGGATACATACCACCTTGGGTCAGATGTCCTTTTGAAAAGCAACAGTAATTACAAAATTAGCTAGCGATCATACCAGTAGTAGGAGATGCCACAATTACTTGGCTTTGCGGTGGTTTCTCAATGGACAATATCACGTTAAATCGTTATTTGTCTCCATCATTTACTCTCCCTTATTTTTATTAGGCGCCATTCATCTTCGTCTGCTCGCGTGTGCGTGTATTCCTTGTATTCTTGAAATAAAAAAATTAATATCTCATATTGAAATCCAAATGTACAAACCTTCCACGACACATAAGATACATACTTTGCTTTCAAACCAACAATAAGTGTCACTGATTTAGTACAACTTCATATTAATTTTATACTAATTTATTTCGGGACGAAGAGAGTACATGTTATCCACCAACCACAGCTGCATCCTTTGTTTCACAGAAGAGAGTACATGTTACATGTTATCCCATTCGTAGGAAGAAGATCTTCAGAACAAGCTCAATCAAGGATACATTTGAACTAGTTTTAATTTTTACTATTTTAATGGTTTCAGAAAATATAATTTCACTCGTTCAAAAATCAATATTTTAAAATGTACATTTCACTCATTAAAAAAATATTTCAAGTATTTTAAAAACACTTGATTAAGTCAATACATAAAAAATGTTTCCTTTAGTTTCAAATTTAAAACATGTTCCACTGATTTCACTTATTTCAAATCACTGGTTTCACTAAAAAAATGGATGTATTTGAACTAATTTTTTAAATATATTTAAGTTATCTTTTAAAGCACTTTCATAAAATAAAAATTGTTTCGCTTTGTAAAGTTATATCATATTTTGAAATAATTAGTTTTACACATGAAAACAATCCATTTCACATATCCAAAATGTCCGGTTTCACACCGAAGATGATCACCACACAACATGGCGAGCTGGCTTCATATTTTTCGTGGTCCATATCATGCGAGTTATAGCAGTCGTAGGGAATTTATACAGGGTTGGAGTTATCATATTTCCATATATGATTGTGACAATTTTTATAGGATACTTACCACCTTGGGTGAGATGTCCTTTTGGAAAGCAACAATAATTACAAACTTAGCTAGCGTCATACCAGTAGTAGGAGATACCACAATTACTTGGCTTTGCAGTGGTTTCTCAATGAACAATACCACGTTAAATCATTGTTTGTCTCCATCATTTACTCCCCCTTATTTTACTAGGCACCATTCTTCTTCATCTGCGTGCATGTGCGTGTATTCCTTGTATTTTTAAAATAAAAAAAGTACTATCTCATATTGAAATGCAGATGTACAAATTTTCAACGACACATAAGATACATACTTTGCTTTCAAACCAACAATAATACTCTCCCCGTCTCAAAGTGTCACTGATTTGGTACAATTTTATACTGACTTTACAGTACTAATTTATTTTGGAACGGAAAGAGTACATGTTATTCCATCAACCACAGCTGCACCCTTCGTTTCCCTCAAGGAGAACTCCCCTGTTTTATGTTAAATGTTAGAGACCATTTCATATCCACCCGATCTCCTCCTCTGCGAAGGAAGCGATGCGGTGCCTTCGAGCCGCTGCTGCATGAACAACAACAAGGCCAGCAGCACTGCCCCGCACGGTATAACCACCTCCCACGCCATGCTGAAGAGGTCGCCACGGGGGCTCGCGTACAGGTGAGAGGAGTACATGCTTGGCTTGTAGAGATGGGCTCTGACCACATCGTACACATGAGGCGCCACACGGACCATGGTGCCCCCTATGTAGAACCATGGCGAGATCGCTCGAGCTCTGGATCCTCCCAAGGCCGCGTTCAGGATGACCTGCGGGAGGAGGAAGCCATCCAGTACCAGCCCCACGTACGACACAAGGTCCTCCCAGATCGTCGCCGGCCCTTCACCCATGCTGATCATTGACGGGTCGCCGCTCATGGCACGGGCGTTGATCCCGTGGATTATCGCGGCCAAGGCTCCTCCGAGCGCGTACAATGGTAGGCATATCCACAGCACGGTCCTCTCGGACACGGTGGATGTGCGGCGGCCTGACCACGCCAGCTGAAGAAGGCGCAGCTGCAGCACGAAGGCGATCAGCGTAGGCGCCCTCATCATGACCTCGTTCATCTCTAGCCTCCGGCTCGTGGAGTAGTAGAAGTCATAGTACTGGCTCCTCCTGCTTGGAAACAGGGCCTCAGAGTTGAGCGCGAGAGGGGCGAGATACCCCATGGTGACCACGGTGAGCATGGTGATCGATGTCGCCGCAGCCGCCTCTAGGTTCCTCTTTGTGTGGAGGATCTGCAGGATGATGAAGACGCACGACAGCGTGGTGGAGGCCAGCAGGAGGACACTCTCCATGTCCATCCTTGATACGGCCTCAAACACTTGTGAGGAGTACATCCCATAGGAGGTGAAGTCGACCTTCTCGAAGAAGAGGCGGTCGGTCTTGTCCCTGAGGCTACTGATGACCCCGGTGCCGTGCCCTTGCGCCTTGGAATCGAGGGAGGCGAACTGCACCGTTACCAGTGTCTGGCAGTCCGTGGAGCCGTTGTGCTCCTTGCAGCCGACCATGCAGAGGATGCCCCTGTTGGGATCATAAACACCTTCTGCTGAGATCTTTCTCTTCTCATAGTCAACTGAGTAGTTTAACGTATTGGTAGGGCGCACCCAGTTATCAGGTGGAGCAGTGTAGCGTATGGTGTAGCTGACATTCAGCAGACCCGGCTCTTTGTCTTCCACAGCCACTGTGTGCTGGAAGAAGGCGTCATCGGCGGCCAGCCTCTCGCTGGCGAGCATCACCGAGCCGATTGTGACTGGGTAGGCTTCTCCACTCCAGATGTCCAGCCCGTCGAAACGAAACGCAAAGTCACTGACGGTACAGTTAAAGTCAGGGAACGAGTACGACCCCGTGACCTTCTTCCCCTTGCTGATTTCCAGGTAGTGTTTCCTGGCCTCCCCGAGCACCGTGGCATTGTAGCTGTACTTCACGTCGGAGAGATTGGTAGAGCTTATTTGGTCGTCGATGCTCGACGCTGTTATCACGCCGTGGATCAGTCCAGAGCCGGCGTTGGTCGAGTTCCAGAGCATCCCTGACACGATGCTCCGCTCCCGCATCGTCCATACGGCCGGGAACCAGAAGCTCATCCTGATCCCGCATCCGTGCTCTTGCACAGCCGGAGCAGACGACGGCACCGGCAGCGCAACCCGGCACGCCTTGAAGCAGAGCATGCGCCGATCCGAGTCCCAGTGCCCGTCGGCCACGACGGCCTCCTCGCGGACCAAGGAGTGTCGGCGGCGGCGGTAGTACCGGCGCCTCTCGGTCGCCCTGGTGTCGTTGAAGAGCACAGCATTATGCGCGGACGTGCGGCCGCCGTCCGTGGTGCAGCGCATCTGGTTCACGCGCATCCAGGGAATCAGAGCGCCGCCGTGCTCTAGGCTGTACGAGGTCATGAGTTGTTGGGTCAGGTGGCTGCACGCAGAGTTGTCGCCCCTTAGCGCCCGGAGCGACTCCCTGTCCGGGTGCTTGGGTGGGCTGGGGCTGCAGGCCGCGCGCTCGGAGCCGTACCTGTAGTCGTCGCCCTCGCGTACGCGCGGAGGCGGAAAGTCCCAAGGCCGGAGCCGCCCTCCAGACTGCCGGTCACGAATGGATCGGCGAGGGTGGGAGGACTGGGGACGCGGAGGCGGAGGGCGACGTCGGGGTAGTGCTTGAGGGAGCCGTCCTCTCCGCGCTCGGTGCCCGTCCCGACCATGCAGAGCTGCAGCGAGGCGGAGGAGTAGTGGCCGTCGAGGACGAAGGAGATGGGCGCAGGGAAGCTGTAATTGTCGCGGCGTCCACCGGGGCTGCGGGGACCGGTGAGGGTGAAGGTGGCGGTAAGGTGGAGGAGAGCCGGGTCTTGGGTGCGGGAGATGCCGTGTGGGAAAAAGGCGAACGAGCGGTCATTGTAGGGACCATCATCTTGAGGGGAAAACAGGCCGGCAGCGCCACCAGAAAACTGGCCGGCGGAGATCTGGAAGGAGCGGGTCAGTGAAAGGGCGTCGTCGGCGTCGGTGCGGCGGTCGTGGGCGGGCGGCAGGGATGGGCAGGCGGTGGAGTAAGAGGAAGCGGTGACGGCGGCCGAGAGGGTGGCGGTGGACGCAAGGAGAAGGAAGCACAAGCAGAGGTGGCACGTGTGCATGCTGGGAGTCCTCTTCCTCCCTGGTGCCGGCGCCATTCTTGGTCGGTTGGTTGAGCTTGTTAGCCCGGCCATGGCCATGTCCATGTGTTGGTGCTTACATACCCGAGGGAGTACTAGACTAGTAGTAGAAAACTGCAGGGCTGCGATGTGGATTGTGGAATGGCCGACTTATTTGTTGGCAACTTGCATGTATCGAAGAAAAGTTGGGAGGAAATATAGAAGAAAAAATGTGCCTAGTGGAAGTTGAGAGGAAATATCGAAGAAAAAATGTGTCGAGTGGTGAGAGGCATAATGGCCAATGGGTCCACACACTTATCTTGTCCTGGTTTTTCAAAGTAAACGTCAACGGTCAGTGAACCCGGCCTTTCGTTTTCATTCAAGTTAATTGTTCGCAAAAAGAAAGATTGTCCTAGGTGAAACTTAAATTAAGGCTGACCAAGTCTCTATGCAGAAACATATCAAATTCTCTACTGTAGATAATTGTGGATTTTTTGTTCTTGAATTCAGAAAATGTTTGCATATTCGAAATATGTTTGCTAATTTGAAAAAAAAAAGTCCATCAAATTGAAAAACTGTTCACGGATGTAAATATTGATCACCAATTTGAAAATTTGTTTATGGATTTGAAAAATGTTCACGAATTTAAAAATATTCATGAATTTTAAAAATCATCACGAATTTTAAAAATGTTCCTAATTCATAAAATGCTTACAGAATTTAAATAAGAAAAATATAATAAAGGGATACAAATTAAAAGGAAAGTAAATAGAAAATAAAAAACCAGAAAAGCCAAAGAAGAATGGGAAAAAACCTTCCCAAAAGCGGAAGGAAGGTTCTTGTAGCTTACATAAACCGCAATTTGAGCTAACATTATCGCCAATGAGCCGGTCCAGGAAACAACGTAATGTTAGCGAGCAATTTTTTGTTGTCGAGAATTCGCCCTCTCTAGCCACTTTATTCAGTAATAGGCAGTTCATATCCGATTGAACAGGAACAATCAGATGAAAGTACTAGGACCTTGAACAACAGCATCTCTTGCCGCAGCATGAGCAGCTGCATTAGCGCACCTCCTAGGGGCCTGTTCGGTAATCACCCGCTCCCAGAATCTGTGGAGCGGAGAAACCACAACTCCTTCGATTTGTACAACAGCTCCACCAACTCCGCTCCTGGAGTTGTGGAGCGGAGGGATACCGAACAGGGCGCTAGTGAACTCAAACTTGAACCCCTGAAATGTCCGATTGAACAGGAACAATCACATGAAAGTACTAGGACCTTGAACAACAGCCTCTCTTGCCGCAGCATGAGCAACTGCATTAGCGCACCTCCTAGGGGCCTGTTCGGTAATCACCCGCTCCCAGAATCTTGTGGAGCGGAGAAACCACAACTCCTTCGATTTGTACAACAGCTCCACCAACTCCGCTCCTGGAGTTGTGGAGCGGAGGGATACCGAACAGGGCGCTAGTGAACTCAAACTTGAACCCCTGAAATGTCCGATTGAACAGGAACAATCACATGAAAGTAACTACTTGAACAACAGCCTCTCTTGCCGCAGCATGAGCAAGTGATTAGCGCACCTCCTAGCCTGTTCGGTAATCACCCGCTCCCAGAATCTGTGGAGCGGAGAAACCACAACTCCTTCGATTTGTACAGCAGCTCCACCAACTCCGCTCCTGGAGTTGTGGAGCGGAGGGATACCGAACAGGGCGCTAGTGAACTCAAACTTGAACCCCTGAAATGTCCGATTGAACAGGAACAATAACATGAAAGTACTAGGACCTTGAACAACAGCCTCTCTTGCCGCAGCATGAGCAGCTGCATTAGCGCACCTCCTAGGGGCCTGTTCGGTAATCACCCGCTCCCAGAATCTGTGGAGCGGAGAAACCACAACTCCTTCGATTTGTACAGCAGCTCCACCAACTCCGCTCCTGGAGTTGTGGAGCGGAGGGACACCGAACAGGGCGTTAGTGAACTCAAACTTGAACCCCTGAAATGTCCGATTGAACAGGAACAATCACATGAAAGTACTAGGACCTTTAACAACAGCTTCTCTTGCCGCAGCATGAGCAACTGCATTAGCGCACCTCCTAGGGGCCTGTTCGGTAATCACCCGCTCCTAGAATCTGTGGAGCGGAGAAACCACAACTCCTTCGATTTGTACAACAGCTCCACCAACTCCGCTCCTGGAGTTGTGGAGCGGAGGGATACCGAACAGGGCGCTAGTGAACTCAAACTTGAACCCCTGAAATGTCTGATTGAACAGGAACAATCACATGAAAGTACTAGGACCTTGAACAACAGCCTCTCTTGCCGCAGCATGAGCAGCTGCATTAGCGCACCTCCTAGTGAACTCAAACTTGAACCCCTGAAATGTCGACAGAAGAGTCTCTGAAAATTTGGTATCCTACATTTACTAGGTCAAGCCAAGCCAAGGCCCAACCAAGCCCACAAAGCTGACTAAGTCACAACCGAGGCTTCAGGCAAAAGAAGCCAGGCATGTCCGACATCTGCCTAAGAACTGCCCAGATTTAAGTAAAAAAAACTGGCAAAACTTGTGAAATCTCACAATCCATCCATCCCTTGGTCAGATTTTGTACGGTAACGCACCAGAAGAAAAAAAAACATACTACAAAAATGCCCAATACCACTATGAGATACATACAAGATTTGATCTGATCATTATCGACTCAAAAGCGAAACGAAAGGAGAGTCGGTGGAGATCGTTGATGCAGATCCCCACATCTGAGATTTTAGAACCTATCATCTGCGAGGATGTTCTACGTCAGACAGCCCTTCAGGAGGCCCTCGGACATTTCCTCAGAGACGGCTTCAGGGAAAGCAACTAGTTAACGAGCGCTCCTTCGGGAGCCTCGCAACGATCAGCACCACTTGGCGCGCTCTCAGCCATTTGCCACGTGTCGCGCTCCCAACGATTTTGTTTTTTTATATTTTTTCGCACGCGTTTTCGGCCTTTTAAATGATTTCTTAGACGTTTTTCCACCGGTCTTCCTTAGCTTTTCCATCAAAAAAATCGAGAAAATTTTTTTTGCGCAAAAAACGCTTTCTCTTTTTTTTCGCGAGAGTCCCGGCCGCGCCTCTCGGAAATGAGAAAAAAGCATTTTCTGTTTTTTTTTCTTTTCGCGAGAGTCACAGTTTTACTTTCGCGAGAGGCATAGTTGTGCTTTAACGAAAGTCATAGCCATGCCTCTCGAAAAAAATACATTTTCTATTTCTTTTTCTTTCGCGAGAGTCATGGTTTTCCTTTCGTGAGAGTCATGGCCATGCCTCCTCGGAAACGAAAAAAAACGTGTTTTCTCTTCTTCTTTTTTCATCCGCGAGAGTCACGGTTTTGCTTCCGCGAGAGGCACGGTTGTGATTTCGTGAGAGGCACGGGCGTGCGTCTTTCGGAAAGGGAAAAAACCCATGCTCCTGGTTCGGTCTTTTCGTCCGGTTTTTTTTCGTGAAAAAAAAAGATTCGTCAAAACCTATCAACATGAGATCTAGTTTTGAAGATATTGACACAAAGAATCCAACGGTGAAAGCGATTCGAGATGAGACGATGAATGATTAATTTTCCAATTGGTTTGATTGGTCAACATGATGGCCTAATTACTGAACGAATCTGATCATCCTTTATGGTTTGATATTAAAAAGAAATGAAATTGTTTTAAGCTTTCGCAGTTTCAAAGATATGGTGGAGTCCTTTGTTCCAGAATGGTACCAAAAATTATTTTAGTGCAGTTGAAAAATAATCAAACAAATTATCGTCCTCTAATCAGTTTAGGGGTCGGCTAAGTGCAGCCTAGAGGAGGATAACCGAATTTATCCTCCCTTACGATTAGATACAGGATCAGTTAGAGTTTTGCTAATGTGGGGACTTTTGGTTGAGCAACAGGTTTATAAAGAGAACCAGGAGTAAAACGGGAAGAAGAATCTACAAGTAATCTTTCTAACTAGCAAGGTCGGAACATGGGCATATTGTTGATCTCAACGCAGAAACAAAGAACGTAAAACAAATCTGGATCAGACTTTCCTGATTCCACGCGGCCTGTAAAGAGTGTGCATACCTTGTTGGGGTGGTCAAAGAGAAATAGAGACCTAGTTTAGAGATCAATCGCAAGTTGTTGTTCTTTCATGGTGAAAAGTAAGTGGCTTTATTTTTTTTTCCGAGAGAAATTTCCACATGGGCGGCACGACGACGCCGCCCTGGTCGCGGCTGCCCATTAGTGGTCGTTGTAGCGAGCAGGCCATTGTACGAGTTTTGAAAATGTAGTCTATATCAAAGTAATGCATTAACTCTGCACTGGTTGTTAAAAAAACTCTGCACTGCTTGTAGAATACTATGGAGAACGGGCCGCCATACCAGTGCGATGAATTTACATTTTTCAAAGTTGATTTTTTAAACATGCAAACATTTTTTTAAAGTGAACACTTTTTAAATGTGAATATGTTTTGAAATTGCAATGTTTTTTTGGAAAAAGCAAAAAAATTTGAAATTTTGAACCATTGTTTCAAGACACTGACATTTTCTAACATTCGCAAATACTTTTTGACTTTGTGAACAAATTTTTAAACTAGAACATTTCTGGAAATTTTGAACAAAATTTTAAAATCTCAAAAAAATAGAAACTCCCAAACATTTTTTCACATGCAAAGAAAAACTGAAAATTGGAGCACTTTTAGAATATTTAATGATTTTATAAAAACATGAAAATTTTGAATTTATGTAAAATTATGACAAATGCAAACATTTTTTGAATTGTTTGAACATTTATTTGTAAAAGTCAACATTTTTTAAAATTCAAATACAATTTAAATTCCATACGAATAATAGAAAAACTGAAAATTTGAAACAGATTCAGAACCGTTCCCAAAACTGGATGGCTTGTACTGTCTAATATGTCAATATTATTGCCCATATTGTGAAGCTTCCAGAATTTCCTGCTACGAGCGTCCAATAGCAATTGCGGTCCTTTACATTGCATTTTGCGTCAAGATGCCCACGTTCCGCAACCGCATCTCATCGATTCTGCCTCTTGCGGAATTAAATCAATGCTTTCACAATAAGTAAATCGGTGCCTCTTGCGTGTTTTTTTCGTTCTCCGAGAGGCACGGTGGTGTCTCTCTCGAAAGCAAATCCGTGCCTCTCGTAGTCTAAAGAAAAACGAGTTCTTTCCTTCTGTGAGTGGCATGGTCGTGTGTATCACATAAGCAAATCCATGCCTCCACGAGAAATTCCTGCCTCTCACGGATGGAAAAAATGTGTTTTTTCTTTTCCGAAAGGCACGACCGTTGCTCTCGTGAAAACGAATCCGTGCCTCCATGAGAAGTAAATGTGTGTCTCTTGTGAAGGAAAAAAGTTTTTTTTTCTCTTTTGCGAGAGACACGGCCGCATAAGCAATTATGCACGTGCCTCCACGAAAAGTAAATTTGTGCCTTACGAAAGGGGGAAAAAAGAACATGCATCAAAAAAATTGGAAAAAGATTTTTGGTCCAAAACCTAAGAAAAACAGAAAGACTTCCGAAAAGCCGAAAAAACAAAAAAATGTATTTAAAAGCCGAGAACGCATGCAAAAAGATAAAAATTAAAACAAAATTCGGAAAGAACGCCCATCGCGCGACACGTGGTGGCGGCTGAGAGTTCACCAAGTGGCGTAGCCCAGCCCAAGTGACCCTTGCGGGGGCATTCGAAGGAGTACTCCTTGATTAGTTGCTCTCCCCGTGCGAAAGGCGGAGAGCGACTAGGTACCGCTCATAGCGACACCTACATGAGCGTCACCTGCAGCACTAGCTAAACGAAACTGGTCCAATTAGTTCCAAGCATCCACAGGAAAAACAAACATGTCTGCACATATGAGTTTTTTTATTCGTTTGATTTTCTAAATATGTTAGTAAAGTTTAAATCATTTGAAATACCTACTTCCCAGAACTTAGAACTACTTTTAACAAAATCTTGGAGTTTAAAAAGATTAACACACTGGAAAAAATTTCTAGAGTAATTTCAGCAATATGTTTATAGCATTCAAAACAATGTGTGACATTTACAAATATTGGCGCATTTCATAAAACCTATACATGACATTTAAGAAAAAGATTTATACAATGAAAACAAATCGTGTAATTCAACAAACCGGATACAGAAAATTGTTACAAGTTCAAAATATATTTTTGATATTTTACTGAAAAGTGTTTGCACACTGTAAAAATTGTTCCGTATCATTCAGAAAATGTTTCGATAGGGATTCCTAAGACTTTTAACATATATCAAAAATAATCAAAATCTTTTTGAAAGAATATTCATCATGTATTTAAAAAATTTATTAAAAAATGTTTTGGATGTATACAAAAAATATAAAATGTATATCAAAAGAATAGACATCAAAATATATGTTTGAAAATAATGTTGAACATATATTTAAAAAAATTAAACGTGTAAAAAATGTTCTTGGTATATATGATCAATGCACAGTGCCTACGAAAAATGTGGACATGTGCTGAGAAAAAAGGAAACATAAGGAGAAAAGATGATCAAAACCGAGAAAAATTATAAAAGAAACCAAATAAAATAAATAAAAATAAAGGAGCAAAAACAAAAAAACTTGAAGAAACCATGCAAAACATGAAAACCCCAATAAAACCCCATAGATTAAATTAGCAAAACCCAAAAAAGGCCACAAAGAAAATTAAAAAAAGACTGTAAAAAGGTGAATACCACACTAATCCAACAAGTACACAACAAAGAAGAATAAGAAAAAATAGACGAACAACAGCGATCGATCGAGGTAGCGCCTTCTGGTTCGCTTGCCATGAAGAGAAGAACTGGTCTGGCCGGATAACGACTCATAGAAAAACCCTTCTGGCGAGACATATGAAATATTTGTATGAGCGATACTTAGCCCTGGTGAAAATGGTGACATTTTGTCTCAACAAATAGGGACTACATATTCCAGTGTCCTATGCGTGGAAGAGAGCAAGCAGGAAACATTATCAAGCCAGGCCTAGTTAGGTTGATGTAGAATTTCTTTTTTGTACCATTTTTTCCGCCTTTCAGATATTTCCCAGTTCTTTTGTTCTTGTTTGTGCACTTTTCATTTATTTTAATTTCATTTTTTGGTTTATATTTATACATTTGCTATCAAGCTTTTTTCCGATGTGTTTTGTATACACAAACCTTTTTAATAATCCAGGACGAACATTTTCACACTAGCCGATAAATAATTTTCCCAATGTGCGATCAACTTTTTGTACAAGCGCAATGAAATTTATTTTAATTTGTGATTACTGATTTTTTAATACACAACTAAAGTTTTAAATACATATAGAAATTTTAAATACTAATTAACATTGGGGAAATAATAAGTTAATCGAGGAAAGTTGTTATTCCTTTAAAAAAATTAAAATCTTGATGTGGCACTAGAGATAATATGAAAAAAGCTTGTATGGCAATCATTTATGCTCTTGTTGCAAAGAATGTGAAACAGTTAGACACTCATTCTTTTAGTTTGGGTGGCTAGAGCTATTTGGTGCATTATTGAAAAAAGTTACTACGGTCAGTTGTTGTCCTACAAACTTGTCGCAATGTATTTCTTGGTTGTTTGCTTTCCTGCATGTTTGGGGATATGGACTACTCGAAACAAAATCACTTTTTAGGGCGTGTGAGGTGAACGCTAGTTGTGATTATCCTTACAGTTTGCTTGTTTTCGTTATACTGGACGGGTTTGTTGAAGGAGGAGAACAATGCAGTGTTCCAGGAGGGAGTTCACCGTTCACGCAATCATGTAGGAAGCGACCATGTTGGCACGCCATACGTCACCTAAGGGTGCTGATCCTGGTGCCTTGTGGATTGTTGATTCATGAGCTTGCCGAACGATGGGTGTATTACCTAGAAGTTGTTTTTCTTTTCAACAAATGGTTAATTTGATTGCCTCAAGATGGAGCATCAAGAAGATACAAACACGATTAGCATACACTAGTTATCAACCCGTGCATTCGCACGGGCTAGTTTATAAAAAAATATTAAGTATATCTTTTTCTTAAATTTGATAAAAAAATATATAATTTCATTTGAGTACATATAACTAATCTCTAGTATATCAGTACCACCACCACTGGTTACCAGCTCGTCAGAATTTTAAGAATATAAAATTTTCATTTACGAATAGTCTAAATTTGAATATACGACCAGAAATGGCAACATATTACAAAAATATTATTGTTCATAAACATGAATTTTTCTATATTGCCGAGATAAAGAATATTACAATATTTTAGACATATTACAAAAAGATAATTGTTTGTAAACGTGCATTTTTCTACATTGCCTAGATAAATATGATTACAATATTTTAGACATATTAGATTGAACACAGCGAAGCATAGAAGAATAAACATGAGATCTCTAGAAATATAAGACCATCTTGAAAATAATTTAACAACCATATGTTCCTATATACCTCGCGCTAAGATTGTGGCTAGTTGGTCTACCAGGCTTGCTATAAGAAAAAGTAGTCAAAATGGCATATAGAGTGTTGACTTCTACCACAAATGCATGCCTACATGTTCCAACCCAACTAAGAACAGCTTCACCACGAAAATGGGCATTTAACTTTTAGTGTACCCAACTATCTATTGAAATACAATGGGGTTTCTTATGCAAAAAAAACGATATGAAATCTCAGCGACCATCTTATATTTTCCACCAAAGCAACCATGCTCTCCATATCTTCGTTCTCGGGATCGGCAACTAATCTAAGTGTTGATTATTGAATTCAGTACAGTTTTATAACACCAAAGAACATGTACTTGGCATCTAGAATTAAGATGAAGATACAACGTAGTGTGTGCTCATGTAGATGAAAACAAAATCCATAAAGATTGATGATGTGGATGTCGTACTGAAAACTTATTTATTAACTCTAGGGGATATAGCACTCATATTTTTTATGCATCGTTCAGACTAAAAGAGACATGGCATTTCCATTTGCTTAGATATTGTGTGTTCTGAAAAGGAAAGAGAAATATATCAACAATAAGCAGTTTACAATTTATCTACAAATTATGTAATGGAACCGGCATGATAAAAACGCCACTGTATCTTTCTTTGAACTTTATTACAACATGTAACACATGGAGCAGTTATCTCCAGAGAAGGGAGCCAGAACTTTTAGTACTTAATAATTAAGAATATGGTAATGGCAACATGGCACATCAGATTCTTGGAACCTATAAACATGAATACCCACACAATATAATTCTATTGAAGTAGTGGCCAGAACTTTGTAGTACTTAATAATTAAGAATACGTTAATGTCAACATGGCACATCAGATTCTTGGAACCTATAAACATTAATACGCCCCCTCGGCACTATGCAAATGTGTACATACATCATGTGAGACACAGTATACACTTGAAGATGATGTATAGCACTTGATGGCTCCTCCTCGCCGCGGCGCACCTTCAAGTATGATCTGGCCCGTCGCGCGCGGGTTGTGCGTAGCAGATTCTGCAGGGGCAACCTATAAAATCTAGAAAATATTATTTGGAAGTGTTGCTATATTAAGTATTTGGAAAATAAAAAGATCATAATATGGTTTTCACATTTATTGTTTAGATCAATAGTAGTTATGGACAATATTGTAAAACATGCTCTAAATAAATCTGAATGTAACTTGCTGTATAACCCTAAGAGTTTATTCTTGATGCTTGATCTGTTGCACGATACAGTGGAGCTGCTAGGAGTGGGCCAGCAATTAGGTCCTCCAGATCATGTAAAATTCATAGGGAAGTTCTTTGTACCTATTTAGGGCTTTACTTTAACCACTGAGCTGGAACATGAAGGATGTAATAGGAGAAAAATATATCAGTATAAGCATCCATAGCACGACACCCGATTCAATCATATAGTGTTATAGCTTTATATATAACTAAGCAAATTTAATCCATACTACATTCATGTCTTGCTAAAAAATAAACTAACCATATATTGAGCAGATACTTTGTTATAAACTTTTGTCTGTATGTTTGAGCAGATACTTCGGTTCCTTTATTAGGGAAAAAACTACCCAGAGTCCAAAAATATGCTTACAATCTATAAGAAATAAGGTCCAGCTTTGCAATATATTTGGTTTTATACAGATTAGGTTAAATGAACTACATGAGACATCATCACATATACCACCAAATTGTTCCCAGATGGCAAATATAGGAGTACATTAAAGCACATGGATTAGTACGTTGATAGATAAATATGTATTAAACCCTCCAAAGAACTGTCACTACACCACACCATGCACTGCATTGATGCATTAGCCAAAATTAAAGCATCACTTAATTTTGGCAGGAGAAAAATAGGTCAGCATGCGTGGCTGATGCAGACAGTTTATGTAATGAACTAAACAAACCTGATCTTGTATCTTATTTCCCACCTAGTTAGAAATTAGTATATCACATAAGCACAAAAATTAAACTAACCGCACCGACAGATTACTCTACTCATAGATTTCTCAATAAATACTCCAGTGATGGATTGCAAGATATATCTTCACTTCATGGGTGCATGTATATGCTAAATATTGTTCCACTAGTAGAAAAAGGGTCTTCTGTCCCGGTTGGTAAGGGTCTTTTGTCCCGGTTTTGTGAACCGGGACTAAAGGGTTGTTACTAATGCCCTGGCCCTTTAGTCCCGGTTCAATCAGGAACCGGGACTAAAGGCCCTCCACGTGGCCGCTGGCTAGAGCTCCACCAGCTCCACCTTTAGTCCCGGTTGTAACATCAACCAGGACTAAAGGTAATTTTTTTTTTAATTTTTTTCTCGATTTTCAAATTTCTGAATTATTTTATAATTTAATCTCTAATCACCCACCCCTCATCACTGCTCAATTTAGCCTCTAATCTCTAATCACCCCTCATCATTCCAAATCATCTAACTTTCCGACCGGTCACCCATCCCTCTCACTACTCCAGCCCGAGCACGCTTAACTTTCGGGTTCTATTCTCCTTCGTTTCCAAGTCTGCACTTGTTGTTTTCCTGACAATAGTAAGATGCCAATCCTATTAGCCCTCAGGAGTTTAGCTTGAGCATGAAGTCACACATTTCACTGTTTGAGTTTGAAACTATTATTGTACAAAACAATAATTATTTAGTAACACTAATATTTCTTGAATAAATAGTTTGACCACAGTTTGACCAGATTTGACCAAAATTCAAAAAAACCGAAACAATTATTTAGTAACACTAATATTTCTTGAATAAATAGTTTGACCATTGTTAGACCACAATTTGACCAGATTTGACAAAAATTCAAAAAAACTAAAATAATTATTTAGTAACACTAATATTCTTGAATAATTATTTAATAACACTAATACTTCTTGAATAAGTAGTTTGACCATAGTTTGACCAGATTTAACGAAAATACAAAAAAAACTGAAATTTGAGCATAACTTTTTTCCTTTTAGAATTTGAGGATTCTAAAAATTTGCAAACAGGCCGTAGGCTATCAAAATTGAAAGCGGATTTTCGTTCTGAACATTTTGATATATTATACGTTTTTTCTGACATCGTATGCAAAAGTTATAGCCGTTTTATATTTTCCCTACATTTTTTGCAAAACATGTCCAAATTTAAGTTTTTTAATTTTCCTAACTAGTAGATGTAGTAATATAACTACCTCTCGAAGGATTTTATTTTTTGAATTTTTTATCATTTTCTTTTGATTTTTTCAAAACAAAAAAGGTGATCGGGGGGGTAGAGTTTGAAAATGGGACCTTTAGTCCCGGTTTGAGACACAAACCGGGACTAAAGGGCATCGCACCCTTTAGTCCCGGTTTGTGTCTCAAACCGGGACTAAAGGCCTAATCTTTAGTCCCGGTTTGAGACACAAACCCGGACTAAAGGGCATCGCACCCTTTAGTCTCGGTTCGTGACTCAAACCGGGACTAAAGGGCTCAGGTGAACCGGGACTAATGCCTTAGCCGCACGAACCGGGACCAATGCTCACATT
Organism: Triticum urartu; assembly: GCF_003073215.2. Classification (NCBI taxonomy): domain Eukaryota; kingdom Viridiplantae; phylum Streptophyta; class Magnoliopsida; order Poales; family Poaceae; genus Triticum; species Triticum urartu. The sequence continues at coordinate 717,299,151 of NC_053024.1, read as the reverse complement.
AGTCCCAGTTCGTGATTGAACCGGGACTAATGTGAATATTGTCCCGTGACCAAAGCCCTGTTTTCTACTAGTGTTCCTTCCAGAAGCTACTCAAGAGCACACCCTTGATCTGTGCTAGACCTATATATTACATTGGATACATATGGGAGAAAGATCATTGACCGTGGACGTGAGGGATTTCTGTAAAGGTGAAATAACCGATTAAGCTACATAATATTACACGATTAGTGTTTACCTAAAGAGCCAGTGTGCATACATATTAGCCTCCTCTAGTTGTTTATATGAACTCTACATGCACAACCGAGTACTTTGATGATACTAATTCACTTAGCAGCATGGTCTTATTTGGTCCTTCGGACATCAAGATTACGCTGCATGAGAACAGGCTGACGACCTCCAGCGTTGATGACACCGAATGGCGATTCATAAATCTGGAAAGAAAAAATCTTTAGGGTGGGAAATGAGAGATCATGGTGTTAAATATTACCGTATTAGAGAAGGAAAACAATACAAATTTCTAGATGTAATTATGTATCATGAAATTTACTTTTTATTGTAACGTGATGCAAATCCTTTTTTCTAACGCATGATGGTTGCATCTCAGCAGATCTACCTAGGCTATTCTACAATTTGAGCCGATATAACTTGGCTATGTAACTTCAGATTCAAATCTAAACCGCCAATAGCAAGAAAAAGAAAAGTTCAAAGGTGTAGAGATAGTCAAATTTACCTGCTATGGGGGACAGAGAATCGCATGTGAAGAGAACCTATCAGTGGGGAAACAATGTGACAGATCGGAGCGATGGAATCCCAAGGATTTGAGATGAGGCAGCGATTAGTGGAGAGCCACGATTGCAGCACCGGATTGAGGTGATCATCAAGACAAATATGTTATGTTGTGTTGGCTTGCGGCGGGGAGACAAGACGAAGGATGATGGAAGTAGATAGATAAAAGCGAGAGGGCGGCAGCAGCGAGTTCAATCCATGGGAGCAGTCTTACGGAGGGAGACATGGGGCGTCGATGTGAGATTGAGGGTGTGCGCAAATCTACCGGCCCAAAGTGATTTACATGCGTCTAGCCCGACACCTTCAACACGGCCGACGGCGGCGCCCAGGCCTACGATGCTGCCGCTCGCCACATCCACGGCAGACAGGCCAAGGTAAACTTCCCCGACACTCGCAGGGCGAACTGCAGAAGCAGAGCCGCGCCAACACCGCAACGTCCCCGTGCGCCTGCGAAGACGGCAACGTACTCTGCCGGTGCCTTATGCGGCAGCGCAGGCACGGGTGGAACAGCAGGCCGTGATGTCCAAGCGGCCTGAACCGATGGCCTATTTGAACATGGATGCATTCCTTGTTCTATGACGTGGTGTTTCTCAAAAAAAAGTTATATGACGTGTGTTAACATGAATACTTATATTCATTTAAAAAAAACCATGGATGCTTATTGGAAAAGGAGTCTTTCTTTAATCTTGATCGTTATAACTTGTACCCACGTGATGGATGGCTAGTGTTATTTTTTCTCTATAACGTGATTTTTTTTCAAAGTTCTATAACGTGATTTTCATATGTGTAGACTGCGTCATGTTTTTTTAGCCCGTGGGGCTATAGATACATAGAGAGATGGGAGTTTTAAAACGTGATTTCTATATGTGTAGACTACGTCATGTTCTTTTAGCCCGTTGCAAGATAGAAAAGATAGGAATTTTTTTCACCTCAAAGAGAAAAAAGATAGGAGTTTTTTCTCTCTAGGATTTTATAGGTTGATCTACACCGTTATAATTTGATCCCACCAGATTAACTGTTCCTAATTACTAATTAACGTGGTAATTTCTTGGAAGTCTGTAATTAGTATAGGTATAGGTATAGATATAGATATAGATATAGATAGATCTGGCCTCTACATAGTTCAGATGCACACAACCAACAGAAAAACACAAACAAAAAGACGTCAGCAAATAGCAAATTCATCTAAGACCAAAGCTATGCGTAGGCGAGGGGAAAAACCCACAAAACGATCAGATACGCGATTAGCATACTATGACAATGACCATATCCGTACCAGTCATCTCATGACACCACATGGAGGACAAAATTCTGTTGTTGGTTGTTGGTGTTTGCAAAGTGTGTGGTGCCTTGTTGGGCCTTTTGCATGTAATGCTGACTACTTCCTCTGTCCTATAATGTAAGACATTTTTTTACAGATTCTAGCTTGATGACGATGTTTCAATGTTATCACCTTTTTGTTCGGTGATAAGTGCTTCGATGGTGATCACATGTAGCAGCTTCCTGATAATGCTCCAACTCGCTCTTTTTTTTTCTCATTTTCTCCCTACTTCTGGTTCGTGTTTAGTTGTAAAATGGAAACTGGTGTATTCTTGTTGAGCAATTAATTGAAAGGGGATGCCAATTTAAAAACAGTAGTTAACATTTTAAAATAAATAACCAATATGTTTCAAATACATGAAAAATATGCAATAAATATTTTTTTCCAAATACATACCGGTCTCATTAACGGTATGCAAATATGCATAAATAACCAATATGTTTCAATATTTTTTTCAATCCATGGGAGCAGTCGTACGGAGGGAGACTTGGGACGTCGATGTGAGATTGAGGGTGTGCGCTAATCTACCGGCCCAAAGTGATTTACATGCGTCTAGCCCGACACCTTCAACACGGCCGACGGCGGCGCCCAGGCCTACGATGCTGCCGCTCGCCACATCCACGGCAGACAGGCCAAGGTAAACTTCCCCGACACTCGCAGGGTGAACTGCAGAAGCAGAGCCGCGCCAACACCGCAACGTCCCCGTGCGCCTGCGAAGACGGCGACGTACTCTACCGGTGCCTTATGCGGCAGCGCAGGCACGGGTGGAACAGCAGGCCGTGATGTCCAAGCGGCCTGAACCGATGGCCTATTTGAACATGGATGCATTCCTTGTTCTATGACATGGTGTTTCTCAAAAAAAAAATATATAACGTGTGTTAACATGAATACTTATATTCGTTTAAAAAAACCATGGATGCTTATTGGAGAAGGAGTCTTTCTTTAATCTTGATCGTTATAACTTGTACCCACGTGATGGATGGCTAGTGTTATTTTTTCTCTATAACGTGATTTCCATATGTGTAGACTGCGTCATGTTTTTTTAGCCCGTGGGGCTATAGATACATAGAGAGATGGGAGTTTTGAAACATGATTTCTATATGTGTAGACTACGTCATGTTCTTTTAGCCCGTTGCAAGATAGAAAAGATAGGATTTTTTTTCACCTCAAAGAGAAAAAAGATAGGAGTTTTTTCTCTCTAGGATTTTAGAGGTTGATCTACACCGTTATAATTTGATCCCACCAGATTAACGGTTCCTAATTACTGATTAACGTGGTAATTTCTTGGAAGTCTGTAATTAGTATAGGTATAGGTATAGGTATAGTTATAGATATAGATAGATCTGACCTCTACATAGCTCAGATGCACACAACCAACAGAAAAACACACACAAAAAGACGTCAGCAAATAGCAAATTCATATAAGACCAAAGCTATGCGTAGGCGAGGGAAAAAACTCACAAAACGATCAGATACGCGATTAGCATACTATGACAATGACCATATCCGTACCAGTCATCTCATGACACCACATGGAGGACAAAATTCTGTTGTTGGTTGTTGGTGTTTGCAAAGTGTGTGGTGCCTTGTTGGGCCTTTTGCATGTAGAGCTGACTACTTTCTCCGTCCCATAATGTAAGACATTTTTTTACAGATTCTAGCTTGATGACGATGTTTCAATGTTATCACCTTTTTGTTCGGTGATAAGTGCTTCGATGGCGATCACATGTAGCAGCTTCCTGATAATGCTCCAACTCGCTCTTTTTTTCTCATTTTCTCCCTACTTTTGGTTCGTGTTTAGTTGTAAAATGGAAACTGGTGTATTCTTGTTGAGCAATTAATTGAAAGGGGATGCCAATTTAAAAACAGTAGTTAACATTTTAAAATAAATAACCAATATGTTTCAAATACATGAAAAATATGCAACAAATACTTTTTCCAAATACGTACCGATCATTTTCCCAAATTCGTGATGAAAGTTTTTCATACACACGAACATGAACAGTTTTATATTTTCTGTATTTTTTTGATGTTTTTCTAAATTGAACTTAACAATTTTTCAATCTGTGAAATAAAAATTCGGCTGCTGGTATGGAGCGCATTCGTAGGAGCACGCGAGAGGTTGGACGTAGGCGCTGTGCTCCGTGCTTGCCTAGAAGAATATGGCCCGACCAATATACTACAGTACTAGCAAGGAAACGAGCTCGAAATTTTGTTCACTAGTAGTACATAGTAGGAACCAGACCACACGTACCGCGGCGGGCACAGAGCTGGCCACCGGCAACGCGTTGACGCGCAGACGAGTCGTGAACCGACGGCGGTGGCGGCGCCATCCCGCAACGACTTCCATGCCGGGCTGGATACCACGTAAGATCATTCTTTTCCCATCCAATGTGCGTGCCAATTCTGCACCACACACCAATCGCTTGCATAAAAGCACGCTCCGTCGATCCAGTCCCATACCACATCACGATATTCACAATCCACCAAGTCACAGCCCATGATCATGGTGCACCGTGCTACGATCATCGCGCTCGTTGCGCTGATCTGCTGCCTCCTGGCCGGCGGCGGGGCGCGCGCGCAGCCGTTCGACTACCCGGCGGCGGGGCTCTCCACGACCTGGGCCAACACGGAGGCCGCCCTGCCGCACCACGTCGTCTACACCGACGGCTCCGTGGCGCGCGCCGCCCTGCTGCGTCTCAACCCGGCCGGCCTCGGCCCCTCCTACGCCTTCGGCTTCTTCTGCACCGCCAGTCAACCACGCGGCAACGGCCCCGCGGCCCCGTGCACGGAGTTCCTTCTCGGCGTCGCCGTCGTGTACTGCAACAGCGGCGCGGGCATGACGTTCGTCACGGCCGGCGTCCCGCAGGTCGTCTGGTCGGCCAACCGCGGCAGCCCCGTCCGGGAGGGCGCCGCGGCCGAGCTCACGCCGGAGGGCGACCTCGTGCTCAGGTCCAGTAACGGCGCGGTCGTGTGGTCGGCCGGCACCAAGGGCCGGTCCGTCGCCGGGGCGCGCATCGGCAGCGACGGCAACCTGGTGCTGTTCGACGGGCGCAACGCCACGGTGTGGCAGTCGTTCGACCACCCCACGAACGCGCTCCTCGTCGGGCAGTCGCTGAAGCACGGGGCGCGGCTCACCGCCAACGCGTCGACCGCGGACTGGCGCGATGGCAGGCTCTACCTCGCCGTCGACGACGATGGACTGAATGCCTACGTCAACGCCACGCCGCCGCAGCGCTACTACCACCTCGGCCTCAGCGAGACCGCACCCGGCGCCTACGCGACGTACACCAACGGCAGTCTCACGGTTTCCGCTCGTCCTGGTGCGCCACCGCTGGCCGCCATCCAGCTGCCCACCGTCGGGGCAGGCACGGTGCAGTACATGCGGCTGGAGCACGACGGCCACCTCCGGATCTACGAGTGGCGCTCGGGCTGGGCGCCGGTGTACGACGTGCTCAAGTTCTGCGACATGTATGTACAAATTCCATTATAGAAAAAAATGGACATAAATCTTGTCTCCATTCTCTCTGTATTGATCACCTCATGCCAGATGGATGGTGACTTAGCTTGTGCCGAACCCAATAATGTCTATAATCCTAGAAACACCTCTAAAACTATGTTGGTTTCTGCCTTGGCTTAATAAAGTTGGGGCCGAGGAAACCCCTATGTTTAAAAAAAAACACCTCTAAAACTATGACGTTATACTATTGTATCTGGTACTAGTGCACACATACAGAATCAACAATAAAAATAACTATCCACTTTAGCTATATATAAGTCGTCTGAATTTTAAATTTAGATCAATCAATTTTCTAACCGTTGATTCTTTTGTCAAGATTTGTGTTGTTTTCTTTCTTTGGTTGCTAAGGTTGATTTTTGACTTGTCCCTATTTGGGGTAAGTCAAACTTTTCTTATGCTGCATTTTTTATTTGCCCCTGTTTGGGGTAAGTCAATATTTTCTTAGAGCATCACCAACAGGCCCCCAAAAAATGCCTTACGCGCTAAAACTTTAGCGCACGCGTGTGCACGCGGGCTGCTACAGGTGGGGCCGCTAGATTGGGCGTTGTATTTTTGTGCATTTGGAAAACCTCGTCGTTAGTCCCGTGCGCAAAAAGACAATTTTGACGCCATAAAAGAATTGTACCGCGTTGAGGTGAAGTGCGCCTGTTGAAGATGCTCTTAGGTTGAATTTTTAACTTGCCCCTATTTGGGTAAGTCAATTTTTCGATTGGGCTTGAAGCCCGTTATACCTTGTCTGTTGTTTTTCTATGGCTTTTTTCTTTTGCTTTTATTTTTTATATCGTTTATTTCCATATGGGTATTTTTTTGCATTTGGATGAGTGAAAATGTATGCATGCAATTATTGTACAATATGAGTGTCAATTACACTAGAGTGTGAAAAGTGCACTATTGTACGATTATTCTTTCCATATTTGAAAGTCCAATTTCAATGTCAAGCTGAGAGCAAGTATTTTTATCTCGTTCTCTTTCTTCTTAAAGGGTAATACCAATGCCACTATTTCATTGTTTCTTAGAAAAATCCATTGTTTTGATTAGTTTTAGTTTTTATTTCTTTTCCTTTTTTTCTTAATGAGTAATCACAGTGCCACTAATTCATTCTTCCTTAGAAAAAACTATTATTTTTATTTAGTTCTAGTTTTATTTCATTTTCTTTCTTCATTAAGGGTAACATCAATTCCACTAATGCGTTCCTTCTTACGAAACAGCTTAGCTCCACTAATTTATTTTGTTCAAGTTTTATTTTAATTATTTTCATTTTCTTTCTTTCGGAAGGGTATTAAATTGCAACTAACTCATTCGTTCTTAGAAAATTTATTTTTTATTTTATTTTATTTCTTCTTTAAGGGTATAATACAAATAACATTAATTCATTCCTTCTTAGAAAACTTTTTTAAGGAAAATCCAGATAGCATGCTTATTTTTGCATATTATGGAAAAAGCAATTTATGTATAAAGTGTGTGCGAAATTTTGTCATTACTTGTTTTATTTGTTTAATTTTATTTCTCCTTAAAGGGTAATACTAATGACACTAATTCATTCTTCCTTAGAAAACTTACTTGGCTTCTTCTTTTTTCATTTTATTCTTTAAGGGTAATTCCAATTACACCAATTTATTCTTTCTCATAAAACTTCATTTTTGTGAGAAAAAAATCATTGTTATATGTCTGTTCTTGTGTATTGTAAAAAACAGAATTTCAGTGTAATTGCATGGAAATATTATTATTATTATTATTATTATTATTATTATTATTATTATTATCATTTTTCTTCTTAACGAATAATACCAATGGCTCTAATTCATTATTTCGTATATTTTATTCTTATTTTATTTTACTTAGTTCGTATTTAAGTGTTATACCTTTGTTACTAATAGATTTTCTTGTTGGAAACTTCTCTTTTTATGAAATTTCACAACTATATGCTTATTATTGCATATCACAATAAGATGCAATTTATGTGTAAATTGCGTAAAAAAAATTGCGCTATTTGTTTCAATATTTTTTTTCTTTTATCTCTTATTTAAATGAAAATTCATGAATCCTTACAAAATATCATTATTTTGATTATGTTTAGTTTTTATTTTATTTTTTCTTCTTTAAATGTAATACGAATGTCACTACCTTAGGAAAGTTTTTTATACGAAAATTCCACTATTACATGTTTATGCCTGCATTTTATAAAAGAGCAATTTTTGTGTAAATTATGTCAAAACTTTGCCATTATGTTTTATTTATTATCATCTTGAAGGGCAATCGATGCCACTAATTCATTCTTTCTCTTAAAACTACATTACTTTTATTTTGTTTCAACTTTCATTTCATTTTATTTCTTCTTAAAATGTAATACAAATGCCACTTATTCATTCCTTCTTAGAAACTTCATTATTTTGATCCCCACCCCCTGTTTTTATATCATTTTGTTTGTTCTTTAAGGGAACTTTTAAACTTGGTAGAACTTTGGATGGAAGGGAGGGGCTCTAGACCAGGCCTGGGATTTGCATATCAGACTTGTCAAGGCCGGCCCGAAATTTGGGCTGGTGTGGGAATGATCAGGTTTAACACAAGTTACCTTAATTGCTGGAAAAAAACATTGCTACCTTAACTTGGTATTTCCAAATTCAAATTGTCGTGTAATATGAAAAAATGTTCAAACACAAAAAAGGTGTCAGTTGTGTATGTTGGGAAAATGTTCTGTATATATGTGTAAAATATTTTTAGAAGTGAGAAAATATTCATGTATTGAAAAATAATGTTGGCGTATTCAAAAGGCTATGTTCACATATGAAAAGAAAAGACAATAAATAAACAGAGAAAAAAGTGATGGAAAATAAAGAAACAAAAATGTAATAAAAAGGAATGGAAAAAATCAATACTTTTTCTTCATTGTATTCATTTCCATGGCCAGTTATGTTTCTTTTTTAGTTCCAATGTGAGCGTGGTTCTATGAAGCTCCGTTTCTATATGCATAGGAGCCACAGAGAAATGTCATGGTTAATTGCTAAATGAAGATATTTTTTTATTGTTGATTCTGTATGGGGTGTGGCTAGGTCTCAGTCGACTGAGATTTAACCAAGTCTCAATCATGTGATATAACATGTAAAAAAAGAAAAAAAACTGAAAAGAAAATTTTGCACGGATCTCAATGTAAGACCTCACGGATATAGCATCGACTGAGGCTTAACAAAGTCTCAGTCGACCGAAACTTAGCAAGACTGTAGAGATTATTTCGCTTTGGCACAAGCTAATCACACGTGAAGTCGCCATGCATTTGTCATGAGGTACTCAATGTAGAGAGAATGGAGAGATGATTCATGCCGTTTTTTTCAATATTGGAATTTGTACATATATATGTCCCAGAACTTTATTCGTGTCATATTTTCAAGGACAATGCCATATGCTACTGTATTATGTGCGTATAGTGTTCAGGAGTCATCAGTTCCTGGCAGGCTTGACCTGCACCTTGATATGCATGGTGGAGTTGTAGTGCACCACGTCCGGCTGCACCGTCTGCATCGAGAACACCTCCGACTGCAGGTAGCATGACCCGTCGCCGGCGTCCGGGCCGTAGTAGAACTGCGCCGCCGCGCAGGCGCAGTCGTCCAGGCACGCCTTCTTGCACGCCTCCTCGCTTACCCTCTCCACGGCGCGCATGCTCGTGCCGTGGTCGTTGAAGTAGGCCGTGCCCGGCAGCGACACCAGCCGGTGCTGCGTGCGTGGCCGCCGCGACGGGCGGCACGACGTTGGAGGCGGCGTGGTCGGGACGCAGCCGCGGTTGGGCCTCCGGAAGTCCACCGGCCGGAAGTTGGCCGCGTCGGGGCAGCTGCACTGCGTGTCGGCCGTGCACACGCCGTACGCGCCGCACGCTGTCGGGAATGCGCAGCCGCCATCCGGGAAGAGGCGCAGCACGTCGAACACCGGCGCCCAGCCCGAGCGCCACTCGTAGATCCGGAGGTGGCCGTCGTGCTCCAGCCGCATGTACTGCACCGTGCCGGCGCCGACGGTGGGCAGCTCCATGGCTGCCAGAGGCGGGGCTCCGGGCCGGGCGGACACCGTGAGGCTGCCATTGGTGTACGTTGCGTAGGCGCCGGGTGAGGTCTCGCTGAGGCCGAGCTGGTAGTAGCGCTGAGGCGGCGCGGCGTTGACGTAGGCGCTCAGGCCGTCATCGCCGACGGCGAGGTAGAGCCGGCCATCGCGCCAGTCCGCGGCCGACACGTTGGCGGTGAGCCGAGCGCCGTGCTTCAGCGACTGCCCGACGAGGAGCGCGTTCGTGGGGTGGTCGAACGACTGCCACACCGTGGCGTTGCGCCCGTCGAACAGCACCAGGTTGCCGTCGCTGCCGATGCGCGCCCCGGCGACGGACCGGCCCTTGGTGCCGGCAGACCAGACGACCGCGCCGTTACTGGACCTGAGCACGAGGTCGCCCTCCGGCGTGAGCTCCGTGGTGGCGCCCTCCCGGACGGGGCTGCCGCGGTTTGCCGACCAGACGACCTGCGGGACGCCGGCCGTGACGTAAGTCATGCCCGCGCCGCTGTTGCAGTACACGACGGCGACGCCGAGCAGGAACTCCGTGCACGGGGCCGCGGCGCCGTCGCCACGGGGGCGGCTGGCGGTGCAGAAGAAGCCGAAGGCGTAGGAGGGGCCGAGGCCCGCCGGGTTGAGCCGCAGCAGGGCCGCGCGCGCCACGGAGCCGTCGGTGTAGACGACGTGGTGCGGCAGGGCGGCGTCCGTGTTGGCCCAGGTCGTGGCCAGCCTCGCCGCCGGGTAGTCGAACGGCTGCGCGCGCGCTCCGCCGGCTTCCACGAGGCAGCAGATCAGCGCGATGATCGTAGCACGGTGCATCATCATGGGCTGTGTCTTACCGATTTGTGAATATTGTGATGTGGTATGGGAGCACTGTGGTGCAAGAACGTTCGACGGAGCGTGCTTTTATACAAGCGATTGGTGTGTGGTGCAGAATTGGCACGCACATTGGATGGGAAAGACGAAAGAATAATGGTGGCGTCCAGCCCGGCGTGGAAGTCGTCGCGGGATGGCGCCGCCGCCGCCGCCACTGCCGTCGGTTCACGACTCTTCTGCGCGTCGTCAACGCGTTGCCGGTGGCCAGCTCCGTGCCCGCCGTACGTATGTACTCATGTGCATATCTGGTACCCCCTCCAGTCTTATTTACATCTAGATACATTCTCTTTTATTCATTTTAATGATAAGTATTTTCGGATGAAGGGAGTACGTGATTTTGTTAGTAGTAATACTAATTTCCGCACTCGTTCCTTGGTTGTATATGGAAATGGCTAGAAATCAGTCAGCTGACTTTTTCATTTGTGGTCAGTCGATTTATTAGCCATTGGATGCAAAAGCAAAGGCCTACAGTGCTTCTTTAACCTCCATCTCTTTGAGCCGCCAGCCACCGCCGGCCGAACCGTCGGCCAACCGCCGCCCGCGCCGCCTCTTCTCCCCGCCCTCCCCGAAACCACTCCCCACCGTCGGTCCTCCGCCGCCCCAGCCATCCCTCTAGGCCTCCCATGTCGAGCTTTTTCTCCGGCGAATCCCCACGCCACCGCGCCCCACCACCGCCGGCGACCACCACCCCCACCCTGGGTAGCCTCTCCGGCAAGCACCCCCTCCTCGCTGCGCGGCTGGTTCTTTCTTCCCTCCGGCGAAGTCGATGAACTGATCAAGGGAGTCTGCTGGCTAGGGCTCTTCTGTGTGCATACAACGAAGCCGTTTAGTCACACTGACCTCTTGTGACAGATGAGGAACGCGTGGGCATCAGCACAAGGTGTGAATTTCAATATTAAAGGCCCAAAGCTTTTCCTGGTGCAGTGTCATTGTCTTGGTGATTGGAAGAGGATCATGGGGGGTGGTCCATGGATCTTCCGCAATTCTGCACCTGTTATCATACAAGAGTATGATGGTTTTACTGATGTGTCTGAGTACAAGTTGAACAAGATACCGCTTTGGGCAAGGGTGAAGGGGCTGCCGGATGATTTAACAACGAAGAAGAAGCTGGCAGAGAAGGTGGCAGCAAAGGTGGGTGAGCCACCGTTCATCGTCATTGTCAATGAAGGAAAAAAATTAATCCGGCAAGCACCTTGAGGGTCAGAGTCTATGTGGATGTTAATAAACCTCTGGTCTGGTTTGTGCCAATAACACTCAAGGGGAGCAAAAGGTATCCGGTGTTTTATGACAAGTTGCCTGATTTTTGTTACTTTTGTGGCCTGATGGGGCACATAGTGGAGGAGTGTGGTGATGGCATACATGATCCTGGATCGTGTGAATGGGGGGGAGTGTCTTCTGTGGAGTAACGAGACGTCCAGGTTTGCAGATGTTGGGAGGGGAAGCATGGAAGGAGGAGGTAGAGGTAGTAGAACAGGTGGAAGAGGTACTAGGGGGAGGCAAGGAAGAGGAGGTCCGGTCGGAGGGAAAGATGGGGTAGCTGGTGGCACAAAATGGAGCTGACTCAGATTTCATACCCGATGGTCAGTACCTGCTGGAAACCAACAGAACTGCTCGTAAACGGCTTGTGTCAGTGGATAGCACTGACAACGTTCGTGGGCAAGCTTTACCAAATTTGGCGAGGAAAGTGGCTGGCACAGTTTTGTTTTTGGAGAATGGGGCGGTGAACAATAGTTCAGGGGCGGCAGTATCTACCCCAGAGAAAGATCTGGTGGTGAAGAGGAGAAGGCGGGAGGGAGAGACTATGGTTGAAGACTTGGATGTGACAACTCAAGCGGCCTCCATTGAGGAGGACCGCCGAGCCCAATGAGGACCCTTTGCTGAAACTGCCGCGGAATTGGCAATCCCGCGACGGTTCGTGAGCTCCGCGATCTCGTGGAGGCGTGTGCGCCGATGGTACTCTGTATTGTTGAAACACAAATTGCAAAGTACCGGGTGGAAGGCTTGGATGGTAGTTTAGGGTTTACTGGTAGTTTTGGTGTTGCGAGTAGCGGACGTAGTGGAGGTTTATGCATGTACTAGAAGGATGATGTTGATCTTGAAATAAAGAGCTTTTCTCAGTATCATATAGATTCAGTTGTGAAAGAACCGGGTAAAGATATGTGGCACCTATCATGCTTCTACGGTGTAGCGAACAAAATACTGGCATCTTCCTCCTCGGCACTCCGGTGCAGGTGGCCACAACTGCTCCACGCCATTCTTCGAAGAACGATGCCATGCTCGGCTGCATGCATCCAGCGCCTGCCCATTTGGACTCAGGAGGTGTCGAGGTTGTCGGTGTGGCCATAATACCTTGCGTGCGTGGAAAGACAAGGTGAGCATGCATTGAGTTAGAAGAGACTGGAAGATGATCCGGGTGAGGTAGGTATCATATTATAGGGGCTAGGTATGTATTTTATGTTTGTTATAAGATTTTCAGTATTGGTCTTGTTTGATAGGTATAGTCGCATGGAGCTAAAAAGTTAGGACATGTGAGGCGGACTTGTTGGCGAACCTAAGGGATTCGTCGCATAAAGTCAACAAGTATAATTTTGGTCTTGTTTGGGATATATGTTGCCACTTGGAGCTGAAACGTTTGAATAGTTGTATATATCAAACCTTCCATTCGAATCACCCCTATAGAGGCACTGTCGGACATGAGTTGTGCTTTAGGGGCTACGAGGCAATGCCAAACACGGGGATGGGCAATTTTTCTGTTAGGGGCTACAACGCCTCACACGCCACTGTGGGTTGCAGGTTGCCGGTCCGACATCTGAGGTGGCGGCGGAGGAGGAGCTACACCAAGAGTTCGTCCGAGGGGGATTTCCTCCTCCTGTCGCACTCAACCCGGCATGGAGGCGGACTAAAGCGCCAAGGCATTAATAATCGAAGCATGATGGCCCTGGCCAACTCAAAAAATGCCTCGACAAAAAAATACTGGCATCTTCCTATTCGGCACTCCCGTGCAGGTGGCCACAACTGCTCCAAGAACGATGCCATGCTCGGCTGCATGCATCCAGCGCCTGCCCGTTCGGACTCGGGAGGTGTCGGGGTTGTCGGTGTGGTCATAATAGCTTGCGTGCGTGGAAATACAAGGCAAGCATGCATTGAGTTAGAAGAGACTGGAAGATGACGCGGGCGAGGTAGGTATCATATTATAGGGGGTAGGTATGTATTTTATGTTTGTTATAAGATTTTCAATATTGGTCTTGTTCGATAGGTATAGTTGCATGGAGCTAAAAAGTTAGGACATGTGAGGCGGACTTGTTGGCGACCCTAAGGGATTCCACGCATAAAGTCAACAAGTACAATTTTGGTCTTGTTTGAGATATATGTTGCCACTTGGAGCTGAAAAGTTTGAATAGTTGTATACATCAAACCTTCCATTCAAATCACCCTTGTAGAGGCATTGTCAGACATGAGTTGTGCTTTAGGGGCTACGAGGCAATGCCAAACACAGGGACGGGCAAGTTCTCTGTTATGGGCTATGACGCCTCACACGCCACTACGGGTTGCAGGTTGCCGGTCCAACCACTGAGGTGGCAGCGGAGGAGGAGCTACACCAAGAGGTCGTTCGAGGGGGATTTCCTCCTCCTGTCGCACTCAATCCGGCATGAAGGCGGACTAAAGCACCAAGGCATTGATAATCAAAGAATGATGGCCCTGGCCAACTCAAAAAATGCCTTGACAACAAAATATTGGCATCTTCCTCCTCGGCACTCTCGTGCAGGCGGCCACAACCGCTCCACGCCACTCTTCAAAGAACGATGCCATGCTCGGCTGCATGCATCCAGCGCCTGCCCATTCCGACTCGGGAGGTGTCAGGGTTGTCGGCGTGGTCATAATACCTTGCGTGCGTGGAAAGACAAGCCGAGCATGCAGATGATTCTCATTCTCACATTTTAAAAATCAAAAATATATTTCTGAATTACTCCGAAGACTTTACAGATGATGCCCTCGCAACCCTGCTAGTTTAGTTTAGTTTCAAAAATAAGAAAAGAGATTCGTACATCATTTTCCAGACTGCCACATATATATATCTACAGGCCTACGAACACTTATTCCTTGCCCTTATGCCGAGACGAGCACAAGTAACAAAGCCATCACGGCGGCGGTCAGCCGCGCCGCGGCTGCGTCGGGGGCCATAGACTCGGCGGCGGTTGTGTTGGTGGTGACCGCCGTGGCGCGCGACTCGGCGACTACCTGTACGGTGAAGTTGCAGGGTGGCCGTGACACGTCCTTGTCGGTGACGAGGGCGAGGCCCTGGAAGTCGCACGCCAATGGCACCTGCCCCTGCGGCCTGGTAGTAGGCGTTGAACGCGTAGGAGGCGTTCCCGGCGGCGTCCAGCGCGCCGCAGCTGCAGGCGTAGCCGAGGGGCGTGCAGTCGGCGCGCGAGCATGCGTAGGCCACGTTCTCCGCGACCGCCGTCGTGTTGGTGGCGTTGGGGCTCAGCACGCACCACCGCCGCGGCAGGTACTGCACGCCCCTAGCCCCCGCCGGCATGACCGGCCGCCCGTTGCCACGGAGGTCCAGCGGGAACTTTGGGCGGCCGTCGAACGTGAAGATGCCCCAGTGCCGCTCGAAGTTGCCCGGGGCGACGCTCTTGGCGTCCTCGTCCATGAGCCCGAAGAGGTAGACCTCGATGCGGGCGTGCGG
Organism: Triticum urartu; assembly: GCF_003073215.2. Lineage (NCBI taxonomy): Eukaryota > Viridiplantae > Streptophyta > Magnoliopsida > Poales > Poaceae > Triticum > Triticum urartu. The sequence goes on along the minus strand of NC_053024.1, from coordinate 717,283,932 downwards.
GCGTAGGGGCGTGCCCTGCCGCGCCGCCAGCCGCTTGAGCAGCCCGGTGTAGAACCTCTCCGCGTGAGGGCGTTGGTGGCGTGCTTGTCGCCGTCCGTCGGCCAGCCGACCTCGCCGATCACCACCGGCAGGCTCCCGAAGCCGATCTTGTCGAGCGCGGAGACGAGCGTGTCGAAGTTGGCGTCGAACACGTTGGTGTAGTTGATGCCGTTGTCGATGACGGGCGTGGGAGGCGCGCCGTCGAAGAAGGCGTAGTCGATGGGGAAGTTGTCGTTGCCGTAGAGGCTGAGGAACGGGTAGATGTTGACGCTGAAGGGCGCGCCGCTGTGGTTGAGGAAGCCGACCATGTCGGTGATGACGGCGGCGACGTCGTCCCGGAACTTCCCCGCCGACGGGACGGGGTTGCTGGCCGGAGAGTCGTAGACGTCGGCGTTCACCGGGACCGTGGCCTTGATGGCCGCCCCGTGACCGGCCTCGTCGAGCGCGCGCTGGATGTTCTTGAGCGCCGGCACGGTGACGTTGTCGTAGGTGCCGTTGTACGCCGTGAGGAACGGCTCGTTCCCGATCGCCACGAATCTGACGGATGGATCAACAACCAGTAGATCAGATCAGTTGCGAGAAAGACGGACGAAAATGACGAAGTAACTGCAAGCCCCGCACGTACTTGATGTTGACGCCCCCGTGGTAGTCGTACTTGGTGACGTTCACCTTGACCCATTCCTTGGCCCGGCGGTAGTCGGCGGCCACGGCGGCGAGCATGTCGTTGGGCACGGCGATCATGGTCTCGATGCCGGTCCCGGCAAGCCCCATCATGGTGGTCTCGTCGGCGTCGAAGATCTTCACCTTCTTGAACCCGTTGTCCTTGAGCAGCTGGGCCATCACCTTGGGCGGCAGCCGGCGCGTGGCCATGGTGCCCCAGTTCACGCCGAGCCCCTCCACCGGCGCCCCCGCCACCGCGGCCGCCAGCACCACCGCCACCACCGCCGCGCAGCACGCCATTGCTCTGCTCGGTCGAGGATCGCCAGGAAACGCCGCGCGCGATTAATAGAGGAACGAAACCAACCGAGATCCGACACGTACGTACCGCGCGGGTGTACGTGCCACCGGAATAAATTGGGCAACTTTCCGAGCGACCGATCTATAGCTGGTGGGTCGAACAACCGCAAACTTTTTGGATCTCTATCGGCCGGCCGGCCGGCCGGCCGGGCTGCTACGGCCGGGGAAAAGCAAATGGAGAGCGGCGCGGCTGGGACAATCAATGGCGACGCCACGATAGAGTACTACGGCGAGGAGGTAACCACCGGCCGTCTAGATCGGAAGAGGTGGCGGTTAATTTGTCCTCTATAAATCGGACGTGGGAACGAACGACCCCAACTGAACTGGAGACGCCCTGGGGGATGTGGGAACCGCGCGAGAAATATATCTCGCTCAACACGAGATGGAAGCAGGTCTTGACTGAAGGATTTCCTCCGCGCTGCAGTACCCGCCCAGCCCATATTCATGCATTCTCGTCACTCGCTCGCTGTTGCTTCGCTGGTTCATTGTTTGCTTCGGTTTTAGACATCGGCCGAACCCGAGAGGAGATTCGAACCTAGTCCAACTTTGATTTAACAAAGCCATCAATCGACCAAGATTACATCGATCGGCCACTTACAAGCAACAGGAAAAAAAGAAGTAAAGCAAGACTCAACATCAGGCGGTCGATACAAGGTGCAAAACACGATAGTGCACAAACCAAGACCATACAAGCAACTACCAAGATGAAGTGACTCAATAGCAAAAAACCACCACATTTGCGGCTAGGTTTGCAGGAAACCACCAACTCGTTAATCCGTTGCAGAAAACACCGGAAAATTTGCTAAGTCGTTACAAAAAAAGCACTGATTGGTAAGTGGGGCCGTATTGTAAGGAGCTTAACTGGCAAAAAATTAGCACACACCCCTAGATATTTACAGAAAAGGCAATCAGGCCCCCGGTGTGGACAACCGCGGCGCACTGGCCTTGCCATCTAGTACGCACGTCGACGCCCTCGTCGGCGTAGGAGACGACCACGGCCGTAGCAGATGACGAGGAGGCGGCCGGGGTGCGCGCATTTCCGAGGCGTTGGCCTGCCAGTGCTGCAGCGACGGTGGCGGTCGGGTCAGCGACATGGAGCACGCGTCAGGAGCCGAAGCAGAGGAGCAGCACCCTCTTCCTCCGATGTGGTCAACGGAGGGTTTGGAGGGGGAGGCGACAAGATGAGTCCACCTGCTCGACTTCCCGTCGCCCTCATCCACGAAGGAGGACGAGCTTGATCCAGAGGCCACTCCGGCGCTTGTGCAGCTGCGGCATCCTGATGTGCCCGTCAGTGCCGTAGCAAAACCTGATCACATTACAAAATCTAATATTTTGATGATGGGTACAATGGCACTTAAAATACCGTCACCAGAACCAGAGCCCGAAGAAGTCAAGCCTAATTTTCATACGCCAAGCTGGATAATTGTCGGTGCTATTTCGGTCTAGGTCACATGAGGTTTACGTGCAGAAGCGTTTTAAATCCAAGGTGCTATAGTACGGTTAAGGTATATTTTGGTTCCTAGTGATCAGCGTGGCCGGATAGTTAATTAGTAAATTCTTGGTTGTTAGGTAAAGGAACTTTTCCTTAGGCGTGAGATTTAGAGGAGTCGTAGTAGTACTAGGAGTCTTGTTCGGTTTATGGTTAGGAAGAGAGTCCGTATCAGTTTTGTTTTGCTCGTGGGCCGGTTTGATCGGATGTGTGATGCCTATATAAAAGGCTGGCTACGGCCGATGTAAAGGGCAGATTTTTGTATTAGTCGTGAGTTCAATAAAACTACAGAAAACGTCCCATGTCGGGGGACACCAAATATCTTTGTTGCTGATCCGAAGGGATTTTGTTGCTGCTGCGTGTGGAGTCGATCAAATCTACTCGACACAAGTTTCTGATCTTACGGTCTTGCATCTTTGCTCGACCGGAATTTCTTGTTCCTGCTGCTAGTACCGTGAAAGATCGGGCCGTCGACGACTCGCCATCTAGTCGAGTCTCCATCAAGTGGTATCAGAGCTAAGGTTATTCACGGTACTGTGTTGATCAAGATGTCAACCTCGGTCAACAAAGGTGATGAGGTTGCTGCTGATTCTGAGGAAATAGTACGTCCAGTGTATGCGGATGATATTCCGCAAAATATTCGAGATGGTTTTGACCACACATGCAACTACATCAAGTAATGTCATGATGCGCTCGGTAAAAGGATAGATGTCCTAATCATTCGGTTTGATGGTTTGGCGGACATCATCAATATGCCGGCGACGAATTTTGCCCCACCACAGACTGCTCCGGCGGCTCCACTGCATTATGCACCACCTGCTCGCGACGGACATGCCGGCGTGCATGATCGCCGTTTGGCGACACAACCTCATGCTGGAGATGATGGTTTCGATGATGGCGTTGACCAGGCAGGGTATGCGCCACGACCACGACACTATGAGCCTCGTACTGAAACTTCCGTTCGTGGCGGAGTGCATGATCGAGTTGGTCAAGCTGTGCGTGTGCCTGTGGATGATGGAATTGGGCGCATAAAAATTTCAATCCCTTCGTTCTCCGGCAAGTGCGAACCAGAAGGCTATTTAGAGTGGGAGATGCGTGTGGATCAAATTTTTGATGCCCATCATTATAGCGAGGAGAAGAAAGTTCAACTTGCTGGCATTGAGTTTACCGGTTACGCGCTAATATGGTGGAATCAATTTTGCCGTTCAAGACATCGCCCGACGACTTGGCGAGGGATGAAAGAGTTCATGAGGCGACGTTTTGTTCCTGAGCATTATAAAAGAGATATGTACAACAAGTTGCAGTGGCTCTCTCAAGGTAATATGAGTGTTGATGAATATTACAAGGAGATGGAATTGCTTATGATACGTACAGGGACAACGGAGGATCCGGAGGCGACCATGGCACGTTTCTTTAACGGGCTAAATATCGAGGTGCAGGATCGTGTTGAGATGGTGGTCTACTGCAACATACAAGATCTTGTGCACCAAGCTGTGCCTGCGGAACAACAGATTAAGCGGCGCCAAATCAGCACAGTTCCCAGTAACACTTTGAACATATGGTGACGCTCGCAGCATAAGAGTGAGGATGTCGTTCCTAGCTCCAGGACGACAACATCAAATCGTTCTCATGGTTCCGTGCAAAAGGATGCTTCAAAATCAGGACTGTCGAGGGTTGATTCTAATGTGCAGTCGATCGGACGCACTAGTGACATAGAGTGTTTCAAGTGTGGTGGAAGGGGACATATGAAGCGTGAATGTCCTAATGAGAAAAGAGTGTTGCTCACAAAAGATGGATATGCATCCGCTAGTGATGAAGAGGTAGTTTCTGACAATTCTAGTGAAAAATCCGAGGATGCTAAAAATGTGGTTGCGTGTTTTGAAGCTGCCGAATCATATCCATCATTGATGGTGCAGCGAGTGCAAGGAGATCACATTGAGGATAAGGGACAGCGTTGGAATATTTTTCAAACTCAATGCAAAATCAACAAAACCAATTGTAAGTTGATCATAGATGGAGGAAGCTACACTAATGCGGTAAGCAAGGACTTGGTGGATGCTTTAGCTTTGCCTACTTAGAAGCACCCACAACCGCATTGTGTCGAATGGTTATATCAGTCGGGCAAACTGAAAGTTACTCACAAGGTGCGTGTCAATTTTTTGATTGGCGGTTATACCGATACAATAATCTGTGATATTCTACCAATGGATGCATGCCAGTTGTTATTGGGGAGGCCATGGCAATATGACCATCGTGCTACGCATGAGGGAAGGTCTAACCGTTATTGTTTTTGGGACTCTGGAAGGCGACATGTGTTACAGCCGATGTTCGCTAGTGCTATCAAGAACGATGTCTGTAAGGTCCCCAAAGCTACCACGAAACCGATGACGGCTTCGCTCCAAGAGAGAGGGGATGATGTAGCCAATAGTACTAACTCAATTACTGAAGCTCAGTCTGCTATTTGGAAGAAGGAGAACTTGGACCAATGTACTTCGATGCAACACCTTTTAATTGGTTCTATGTTGCTCCAGGTTCCTCCACCCCAGCCAGAAGTGAAACCAAATTTTAGGACTCCACCAAAAAGGCTCTGATCCATTCTGAAGAAAGAAGAAATATGCAAGTTTCTTTAGTACGTAGTTGTAGAGTCCAAAGGTTACATGCATGGCCTTTATTTTTTTATGTTTTTTTAGTCAGCTATTAGTTACGTGAGCAATCTGAGTCTAGCTAGGATCCAACATGATCAACGGTGCCGGATATTTAATTAGTTAAAACCCGGCTTAGTTTAAATAGGAGATAGAGTCCGTGTGAATAAAGCTAGCTTGTATGTCGGTTTGGCCTGCTTATATAACGGGCACGTCCCGACCGTGTACGAGGTCAGTTTTTTGGGTTATCGTGAGATTTGTTTCGGTTGTGAGTTTCAATAAACAGAAAAAGTTCCATGTCGGGGGACACTCAATATTGTCTTTGTTGCTGATCCGTGTAGATTTTGTTGCTGCTGCGCGTGGAATTGATCTAGTCTATTCAACGGTAGTTTTTGATCTTACGGTCTTGCATCTTTGCTCGACCGGAATTTCTTGTGCTGCTACCAGTATCGTGAAAGATCGGACCGACGAACGACTTGCATCTAGTCGAGTCTTTATCAAGTGGTATCAGAGCCAATGGATGCATGTCACTTGTTGTTGGGAAGACCATGGCAATATGACCGTCGTGCCACACACGAGGGTTGGTCGAACACTTACTCCTTTTGGGATGTCGGAAGACATCGTGTGCTCCAGTCTATGTTTGTGGAAGAAATCAAGGTGGATACAAATATTTCCTTGAAGAAGAAGAAGGTCAGTAAAATTGTTGCAAAACCGAGGACGGTTTTGATTCAAGGAGGGGATGATGTGCCCGTCAGTGCCGTAGCAAAACCTGATCATATTACAAATTCTAATATTTTGATGATGGGTACAATGGCACTTAAAATACCGTCACCAGAACCGGAGCCTGAAGAAGTCAAGCCTAATTTTCGTACGCCAAGCTGGATAATTGTCGGTGCTATTTCGGTCCAGGTCACATGAGGTTTACGTGCAGAAGCGTTTTAAATCCAAAGTGCTATAGTACGGTTAAGGTATATTTTGGTTCCTAGTGATCAGCGTGGCCGGATAGTTAATTAGTAAATTCTTGGTTGTTAGGTAAAGGAACTTTTCCTTAGGCGTGAGATTTAGAGGAGTCGTAGTAGTACTAGGAGTCCTGTTCGGTTTATGGTTAGGAAGAGAGTCCGTATCAGTTTTGCTTTGCTCGTGGGCCGGTTTGATCGGATGTGTGATGCCTATATAAAAGGCTGGCTACGGCCGATGTAAAGGGCAGATTTTTGTATTAGTCGTGAGTTCAAAAACGTCCCATGTCGGGGGACATCAAATATCTTTGTTACTGATCCGAAGGGATTTTGTTGCTGCTGCGTGTGGAGTCGATCAAATCTACTGGACACAAGTTTCTGATCTTACGGTCTTGCATCTTTGCTCGACCGGAATTTCTTGTTCCTGCTGCTAGTACCGTAAAAGATCGGGCCGTCGACGACTCGCCATCTAGTCGAGTCTCCATCACGTCCACACGAGGCGCAGCCACTTGAGGGTCCTGGCCGGCTCCTCCTTGTTGCTTCCGCTGGAGCCGGCGGCTGACGACGCGCCGCCGTTCATCTCCTGGCGGGCCGCCCCTGTGTGTGGGGGTGTCGAGGGCAGCGGCGAGATCGCAGGGGATGAGCGACTGCGCAGCATGAGCTCGCCCGGCACCGACAGGTCCTCTTCGAAGCGCGCAAACCAGCTGCACTCCTCCTCCTCCCTCATCCTCCCGGCCCGGAGCAGAGCGGCGGCGGATGGCAGCAGCGCGGCGGTGGCGCGTAGTGGATAGGGCATTGGTGTTCCACCGGGGAGGATCTGATTGCTTTTGTTTTTTAGATCTAGGGGCGTATGTGCTAATTTTTTGCTAAGTCAATTCCTTACAATCCGGCCCACTTGTCAGAAAATGATTGAACGGGCCAAATCACCCGATCAGTGCTTTTTACAACGACTTAACAAATTTTTCAATGTTTTCTGCAACGGATTAACGAGTTGGTGGTTTTCTACAAACCTAACCACAAATGTGCTGGTTTCTTGCAATTGACTCAGATGAAGCTGAAGAACTGAGCTTGATGGATCCGTCGAGGTCTTCGGCCACCAAAGAGCCAGCACCAGGCAACCACCGAGCCTGTGGAAAACAACAATTTAAAAGGAGAAGGCCCAAGCCACTTCTTCATGATGAACAACCTGGGCACAATGACATATGTCTTTGTCGCCGTAGAAGGCCACAACCTCCTCGTCCCGAATCAGAAGGGCGTCGCACCGTCGGCAGGCGAAATGGTTCCCCAAGAACCCGAATTCACATATGGCCACCATGTGTACCATGGGAGCGGCTGCAACAGACCACATTTAGCTCCACAAGAAACAGTCGTTGCCATGACACATCCACGAAAGAGAAGCGCGTCTTCAGGATAGGAACACGAAACAAATCAACATGACGAGAAGTTGATGAAGAGAAATGCCGCCACAGCAGGAACCAACACATCTCAACACGACATCCACCTAATGATCCAAGGACGGCGCCTTCAGAAAGGGGTACGGTGCCATAGCGCCACCATCGTCCTGAAGAAGGACCAAAGTTTTCACCTAGATGCAGGGAAGGATGGGTGGGGGTGGGATACCTCAACGAGGCCTCCAAGAAGTGGTTCGACGCTGCAGCGTCGTTGTCGTTGTGGTTGCCGCCGGCGGCAGCCATAGGTTTCCCTTGGTCCTAGGAACCCCACCGCCAAAACGACGACCACTAGGGCCACACCGGAGCCTAGATCGAACGGGAGAGGGTGAGGAGGATGGGGTTGGTCGATTTAGATCTGGCGGGCGACCGATGAAAGGAAGTCCGGCCACCGCGAGCTCCATCCACCGGACCTCGCCGCCCAAGCAAGTCGAGGAGACCAGCCGAGCACCCGCCGCCGCAGTGACAGCGCGCCCACCTTGGCCGGGGCCGCTACCCCGACACGCCATGCCCTTCGTGTGAGGCAGAAGCAGCAAGCCTCGCCGCCACCTTCCTTGGTGCCGTGCGGGCTTGCCGGTGGTTTCTCTGGTGGTGTCGAGGTCAGGGGAGAGGCCGGCGGCAGACTTTGGAGCCACCCAAGTCGCCCCGAGGGAGCAACGCGGGGGCAACTTGGATAGTGTATACTATCTGAAACATATGATAAAAATGTTTTATTAATAAAGCGGGCAAGTGTACACTATCTGAAATATTGACCATGTTTCAACGTGCTTTTGCCATCGGTTTTGTATCGTATTTTTCTGTCTTCGTTTTCTTTTGTTTTTTTTCTTCAGCACTTCATTTTTTTCGTTATATTTTGGGTTTCTTTGTTTTTCACCGGTTTCCATTGTTTTTATTTTTTTGCTTCGTTATAACTTAGTTTTCTTTGTTTCTTTCTCGGTTTTCATCCTTCTCCTTTTAGTTTTTTTATCGGTTTTCATTGCTTATCTTTTTTTAACACATGTCCACTTTTTTTAGTGCAGAATATCTATTTTTTTCGTGTACACGTGAAATATATTTTTGTAAACGTCAAACATTTTTCAAATACACGATGTACATTTTCCTTTCAATACATGTTTGAACACTTTATTAATACATGGTCAATATTTATCAACTATACGTTGAAATATTACTGTTGAGCGACATGGTTTTTCTTACATTTGTATAAACAAGCTTGTAAATGTCAGAAACAATCTTTTGAAACGGGGCAATATTTCTTCAAAAAATCATGTACTTTTTTTACTGGTAAGTAACATTTTTTATACTACACTACTTTTTTTTACATTGTATGCATTTTTAAAAATTCACAAATAATTATTTTAACTGTCATATTTTCTTACAGTTGTATGCAAGTCTTTGTAAATGTCAGGATTTTGTTTTTTGAAACGGGGGAACATTTATGTCATGTAATTTTTTTTAATGGTATGAAACATTTTTCATATCCTACACAACTTATTATTTACATCGTGTATGCGTTTTTCTTAAAACAAATTCACTTAAATTTTCTTTGAAGGACATGAACATTTCTTTACATTTGTATAAACATTTCTTTAAATCTCGCAAAAAAATTTGAAACAGGGGAACATATGTTCAAAATTTCATGTTCTTTTGTTAATGTTACGAAACAGTTTTTATACTACACAATTTTTTTACATTGTATACACATTCGAAAGAACACATATATATTTTGAAACCCAGAGACAATTTTTCATTTTTACGAACATTTTTTTTGAAACCTATCAACATTTCCTAAATTTGAGCTCACATTATTTATACCGTGTTAGGATTTTTCAAATTCATGGTTTTAATTTTCGAAAGTAAAATATTCTCTAATTATATTTATTTCAAATATAAGTAAAAAGATAATATAAATAATAAAAACGAAATTAGCATGACATCAGATCGACGACTCACGTCCCTACTGGACCGGCACCGGCAGCTTGCAGCATGCTCGCGGAGAAGGCAGCAGTCTGCCTCGCTATAAGCGAGACATAGGCGCGCCCTATCTCGCCTGCAACGAGAGACAAGCTGGCCACTGGCACGAGGTTAGCATGCTGGCCCAAAACTGTAGCTCCACTGAGGCCCCGATTGGATTGCTTGATCATTCCTATACCTGTAAATTTTCACACTTGTATCTTAACAGTCTCCAACTAAATACCCGACAGCGAAGTAGGAGTTGTATTTTTAAATCGGATGGGCTGCAGGGTGTATCAGATACCAGCCCATTACAGGTGTATTTGTGGAAACCAGTGTAATTATTACGCCGCTGAAACGACGTTCCAAGCGCGTGGTCAGCCGTCCACGGTTTCTTTTACGGGGGTTTATTTTACATGTGTATATCAGCTAGAAAACGAGATTCCAAGCGCGGCCTGAGTTGTTTTGGCAAGATTCCATGGTCCGGTTTGGATCGGTGTTAGAAGGTTGTGTACGTTTCTTTCGATGTGTTTTTCTTATCGGTTTTCTATGTTTTTCTATTTTTATATCCTTCTTTTTTCCTTTTATTTTCTGAAACACATGTCAAAATTTTTAAATACATGTTGTAAATTTTTCATATACATGCGGACCATTCCATGGGTACATGTTGAACATCTTTCGAACACAGGATAAACATTTTATTCAAGCATGTTTGAAATTTTTTTTTGGTACGTGCAAAACATTTTTCAATGCATGTTGAACAATTTATGAAAGGTATAAAATATTTTTTAAGTGTAGACCCTTTTTGTTTTATCGTATAAACATTTTTTGAAAGGATAAAACATTTTTAAAATTGCGTCAACAGTTTTTACAATACATAAAAATTTGCTATAAATGTGATGAATAATTTTTGAAAGCGTGAACACTATTTTTTAATGGTATGAGATATTTTTTATTATATGAACATTCTTTTTTTACATTAGGTAAAAAAATTAAAACAACACCGAAACATTTTTTTTGCAACACATGTACCTTTTTTAAATGTAAAACATTTGTTAGTGCTATGAACATTTTTTTAAGTAGTGCAAACATGACTTTATGTTGCATAGACATTTTTTAAATGTGCAATGAGCATTTTCAAAATTTGAGTAAATTATTATTTGGAGTATATGTATTTAGAATATTGCAAAAATATAAACAAAACAAAATGAAAATATAAACAACTCCTGGATATGAACCACCGAGAGGCCATGCTGCAGGTCTATGCACCTCATTCAATCGTTGTCTTGCAAAGCCTTGTCCAGCTTGCAGTTCTTGGTGTTGGAAAGCTAAAAAATTCCTAGGGCAATGTCCTTGGGCTTACATCCTTGCAGCCATGTCGCAAAAGCTCGTCGTCTCGCCATCCCCGATAGGGATGTTGGTGACGTCAAAAGATCTTAATCCTGTTCATGATATGGAGTCTCAAAGTCCATCCACACCCTGCGCTGCCTCTTGTAAGCGAACCAAAGCCACCGAAGACATCGAGCGCACGAAAGCATAGCAAGGTCGAGTTCACATCCTTCTAGAAGCTCGGGGAAGAAGATGACAAGGTGTATAGGGAGAGGTTGTATTAGAAACTGGTGTAAAATATGCTTTTATATTATGGGACGGAGGGGTAGCTTGTACTCCCTCCGTTCCCAAGTATTTGTCTTTGTAGACATTTTAAATTGACTATAACATATGGATGTATATAGGCATATTTTAGAATGTGAATTCACTCATTTGAAAACCGGCTGAGTGCTGAGCGCTCGGTATGTCCGTCGCTGGCTAGCTGGGCCCCACTGTACAGCCGGGGCCACAGTTAATATCGTGGCGAGCCGGCGAGATTTGGCAAGTTTTTTTACTTTATTTATTTGTTTGGACACCTTTGGCAAGTTGTTACCACACCAACCTGTGGTGAGCAGCCTACAGCTACAGAAGAAGTGGTCACCTCACCTGTCGGTAGCTGCCGCATTGATTCAAGGAGCAAAAACACACACACACAGAGACAGATCGCGCCATTATATGCGCCAGCGTCCGTCGACGGACTTGGCCGAGCGGAGCTACCATCTCAGTCAACGCCAACACAGCACAGCTCGCTCGCATGGCGGACGGGGACGAGCATGAGCATGGCGCGCCGGGCCGGCTGGAGAGCATCCTGACGGACTCGTCGGCGCCGCTGGCGGGGCGCGTGTGGGCGGCGGGGGCGATCGAGCTCGGCATGCTCTTGCGGCTGGCGGCGCCGGCAGTGGTCATGTACATGATCAACTACCTCATGTCCATGTCCACGCAGATCTTCTCCGGCCACCTCGGGAGCCTGGAGCTCGCCGCCGCCTCCCTCGGCAACACCGGCGTCCAGATGTTCGCCTACGGCCTCATGGTACGTATGCGCGCACTGACTCCCCTCCGTCTCGTCTCCAAATCATTCGCCACTCGCTGTTTTTATCTCAAAAAGTTACTTCTCCGTTCTTAAATAGATGACTCGTAACTTTATACTAACTTTAATACCTATTTTGGAATGGAGGAAGTATCTGTGTAACCACACTCTGCATTTTGGTTTAGATCCAAAATGTTGTGTGTTCAATGAACATGCCTGCCATTGTTGGACCGAAAGAGTAGTATATATTTCCGATGCTTCAGAGTAGAATAGACCGAGATGCTCGATTAACCACTCATCAACGGGCGCTGATTTGACCAGGAGTGTTGGACATATACAATAGTACCGCTACCTCAGTCGTTGCTGTTCTTAATTACCCACAGCTTATTAGATCGAAATGCTCGATCAACCTGTCACTTTTGGGAAACATTGATTTGAACCAAAAGAGCACGTAGTATATTTCACGTTTGTTCATTGGTTGATGACAAGAACCAAGCTCGTGTGTCATGGGGTCGATTTGTTTACGGTTGCGTATAGTCGATGGATTGCAACGGCGATCGACTCGGGACAGAAATTGACTTGTTGAGTCGCGCCGGCTCCTATAGGCCACTTGTATACTTAGGAAACCTCCCGTGTGATTTGGAATATTCGTTTTTCCTATAAATATTGTCTCAATCACACTTGGTTGCACTAGACATGATGTCATGTATGATCAATTTGCTACCAACTGAGAATCTCGACTCAGGACCATGTGTGCAATTTGGCCCCAAATCCTCTACATCGAAACAGGGCCGAGCAAGGAAAATCAGGGGCATGTCCGAAACTACCTCACTAGAATATGATCATTGCCATATAAATTCATACTCTCTAAGTTCATTATTTGCCTAAGCCATATAGCCCTCCGCAATGATTCTACCATCAAGCTAAAAAAAATGATTCTACCATCGAAAAGTTGATAATTCTTAACACACACAAAGTTACTAAGGTAGCCAAGTTTTACTGGAGAGGGAGATACTAAGTTAGCCAGCTAGGTAATGAGGTCCAGTGTATGACAAAAAAAATACTATCGAGAAGGAAAGGCTCCATGGCTCTCGACCTGAACTGGCCTATGTGTGGATCGGTGTTGTCGCGCAGCCCTGATCAAAAGATATTTCATATTTGTCACTCTCTATGACCAAAATGTCGAGAAAACACACCTAGTCACATGAGATGGACCACGCCAATTACTTGGTAAGGTTCTAGTCTATTTTTTCCTATTTCAGGAAGGTTCTACAAGATTTTGTCCCGGTATTTTCTTTTTTCCATTGTTTTCACTACCTGCTTTTTCTTTTTTAATACCTTTGTTTAATGTCCACAGTTTATAGAAATATTGCTAAAATTGAAAAAAAATGTGTTTTGTAAATATTCAAATATTTTTTGAAACAAAATCACAAATTTAAGAACTTTCACATAGTAAAATATTCACATTTTTCTAATTATTATTATTTTTATTAAAAATTAGTCTCATAATTTCAATAAGTTACTCACTAAAAAAAGGATTTTGGGAAACCAAAATGGGAAACTGAGTGAAAAATACTTAAACAAAGAAAAAACAGAATAATATATATCGATACAACAATGAGCGTAAAGTGGGCCGGCCCAGTCCTTGCTGTTGCTATGCGATTAGCTGAAATATTGTTGCAACACACGTCAACTAGGTGACATTCTGTTGTAACACACTTCAAGTTGGAGCTCCCTTCATCAAGCGCTTCCAGAAGGGTGCGACTATTTCTCGCTTTTAGTGAGACGATAGAAGTGCTTGCATCAGCCAAGCCTGTGGTGGGCTGGCTCAATAGAAGCTTCAAATGTTCCATCGTTTTTTCTTTCGGGCCTGATACAACTTTTTTCTTATTCTTTTCTTACTTGAATTTATATCCCAAAAATCTTCTAAATATTTACCGATATGGTAAAATTTCTTTACTTAGTTTATGGAAATATTCACCGCACATTGCAAATGTTTCTGGTATGTAAGATTGTTGTCGGCATTTTTAAAAAAAGTTTGTATAATTCAAAAATATGTTCATGATATTTAAAAACTGTTTACATATTTCAAAATATGTACATTACATTTTTATAAAATTTTCATTAAAATTAAAAAAATCATGTAATTTGTAAAAGTTCAAACTTCTAATAATTCTTCGAATGAAAATATTTTCATGTCTGTTAAAAATTTAATGTATATATTTTTTATTTTTTTACAACATATAAAATATTATTGTGCCATGAAATATGCTAGTGTTTAAACAATTTTTGCATTTTTAGAAAACATTCTTAATTTTTTGGAAAAAATAATGTGTTTTTTGAAAAATTCACCTTGTATTTAAAAACATTCAATATGCATTTGGAAATTTTTTGACATTTATTTGGATAATTCAACATCTATTTGAAATATTTCCATTGGGTATCTGAAAATGTGCAATCTGTATATGAAAAAAGTAAATTAGTACATAAACAGCAAAGATGAATATAAAAAAAATCTGAAAAAAGGTCTTAAAAGATAATAGAGAAAAACACAGGAAAAAAACACACTGCGCCTTTTCAAAACCGGGCGGAAGGTTCCACAAACTGGTGCATCTTCCCAAAACCGATCACTACCACCTCATTGGTTGGGCCCACTTCATCGATCCTCTAGGCAAGCTCTGCTTCTGTCTATCTGCTATGGGCGGAACTGAATTGATAGAAAAGAAAAAACAGTATATTTTTTAATCTCATATATGTGGGGTGACGAACAAATAATCTCCAAAAATCCATTTTCTTAATGTTTTCACCTGGAAATCTCTAACACCGGGTATATCACCCCCTTGAATGCTTAAGGTTGACATGTCGAATTTCATGTGCTTTTGGTTCCTGGTTAGGACGTTCACTCCTTTTTTTGCGGGCAGACATTCACCCCTTTTGACACCTTGCGTCTGAAAATTTCTTCATAATCGATGATACGCGATTATACATAATGGTACATGCTACACTCCTAGATCATCCTCGCCACCTCCGCCGTGCCGTTCTCCCCACCGTCTAGATATTAGGTAGGCTCAAATTATAAGAAAATTACTCCTAGATGCTACTCTAACGATGCCAAGACCCATATAACAAATTCATGGGCTTTTCCCACTTGTTCAAGAGGTTTTCTTCAATATTTAATATCCAAAAAAGAATTGAATGTCTTTGTATTATTTAGAGTCTGCTAGCACGTATGCTCGTGCGTTGCAACAACAGATAAAATAATATGCATTTAAAGTTAGTGAGAATTATCTGTGCAAGCAAAACCCTGTGTGCACACGAAAAAGGAACATTTAGCTTCTCGGTTTCGTCGCGTCTGAAGGAATCAATCCGCTATTTTTCCATTCATTGATTGAGGGCATTTAAGAGTTTTGTTACATCATCGTACACTAGAGAAGGCCTAGGAGTTATTCAATCTACTCTTCTTTTCAATCGAGGGGATTTTAAGGTATGGAGTTTCTAAATAGAGAAAATTCCTTATTTGACACTGTCTTAAATCTGGTTCTTTATTTGACACTGGAAAAGTTTTTCTTCCCTATTTGACACTAGTTCTAAATTTTATTCCCTATACGACACTTCCATCTATTTTGAGCCTAAATGACACCTCAAAAGACGATTTTGCCCCTCATGCGCTATGTGTGTGTGCGCGTGTGTGCTGTTGCGTGTGTGGGTCCATGCGCACATGTGTGCTGCTGCTGCATGTGTGTGTGCATGTTTGCTGCTGCTGCATGTGTGTGTGCATGTTTGCTGCTGCGTGTGTACGTGCGCGCGCGTGTGTGTGCTGTTGCGTGCCTACGTGTGTGCTGCTGCTGCGTGTGTGTATGTGTGTGTGTGCTGCGTGCGTGTGTGTTGCTGCGTGTGTGTGTGCACATGCGCATGCATGTTGTTGCGTGTGTGTGTGCGCGTGCGTGTGTGTTGGTGCATGTGTATGTGTTGCTGCATGTGTGCTCCTGCCCTCGCACTGATGCTACGTGTGTGCGCTATTGCCCCTACACACATACCACATGAGGGGCAAAAGAGTCTTTTCAGGTGTCATTTAGATTTAAAATGGACGAAAATGTCATATAGGGAATAAAATTTAGAACTTGTGTCAAATAGTGAAGAAAAACTTTTTCAGTGTTAAATAAGGAAGTAAATTTTAAAATATTGTCAAATAAGGAATTTTCTCTTCTGCATATCCTAGGACACATGAACAATTTTTTAAATCCTGAATAGTTTTTTGGAAATTATATACACTTTCGGAAAAAATGCGAACAGAATATGACAGGGAACATCTTTTAAAATTCACAAATATTTTCTGAAAAGACCAACTTTTTTAGAAAAACATGAACATTATTTGAATTTGTGAGATTTTTAAAAAACAGGAACATGTGTTGAAAATTCATAAGATTTTTAGAAAATGTGTATCTTTTATACACGAACATTATTTTTAATTTTGAAAATTTCACTAAAACATTACTATTTTCAAATTTGGTGCATTTTTTGAAATTTCATTTCTTTTTAGAAATCCCGAACAATTTTGGAAACAACATTTTTTAAGAAAAAATGAGCAACGTTTTGCAGGTTCCGGATTTTTTTCAAAATAGAAACCAAATTGTGGAATTCCGAACATTTTCCACAATTTGTTTTTTTCATTCTGAACATTTTTGGGAATTTTTAATTTATGAAATAAATATTAAAATAAAAATAAACTGGAAAGGGAAAAAAGAGATTGGTAAAGGAGAATAAAAATAGAAGTAAAGCACAAAAAAAATTTGGCCTGCCCATTATTGGTTGTCCTGTGCGAAACTTCAACTATTTATCGCCCCATGCGGCAAATAGAGTTTACCCAGTTGTATGGGCAGAAAAATAAGCGAGTGACGCACGCACGAAAATTCTTTTTCTAGCAGACAAGCGCATAAGAATTTAGTACCATCTCGGATAGAAAAAAAATATTTTCGACAGTGAACGGATGAAAAAATTGGCGAAACACACCTTGCTTTATTATTTTTTTGATTTGATTTGATTTGAATTTTGAATTTGAACTTCGCACCTTACTTTATTAGTAGGTATAGATATAGATAGATTATTTATTTATTTTCCTTAGTTTCGAAATATTGATTTTAAAAGGTATGTTTGACTGTCTAATCGCAATTTATCACACTCATAAGACATTACATTCTGCAGCTGGGCATGGGTAGCGCAGTGGAGACCCTGTGCGGACAAGCCTTCGGTGCGCACAAGTACGACATGCTCGGAACCTACCTCCAACGCTCCGCCGTGCTCCTCTGCTGCACCGGCATACCGCTCGCCGCGATCTACGCCTTCTCGGAGCCACTCCTCGTGCTATTAGGACAGTCACCGGAGATCGCCCACGCCGCGTCCATCTTCGTCTACGGCCTCATCCCTCAGATCTTCGCGTACGCCATCAACTTCCCGATCCAGAAGTTCATGCAGGCGCAGAGCATCGTCCTGCCCAGCGCCTACATCTCCACGGGCACGCTCGTGCTGCACTTGCTGCTCAGCTGGGTCGTCGTCTACAAGGCCGGCCTCGGCCTGCTCGGCGCCTCGCTGGTGCTCAGCCTGAGCTGGTGGATCATTGTCGCGGCGCAGTTCGCGTACATCGCCGTGAGCCCGACCTGCCGGGAGACGTGGACCGGGTTCACCTGGCAGGCCTTCTCCGGCTTGCCGGCCTTCCTCAAGCTCTCCGCCGCGTCTGCTGTCATGTTGTGCCTGGAGACGTGGTACTTTCAGATCCTGGTGCTCATTGCTGGCTTGCTCCCCAACCCTGAGATTGCTCTGGATTCCCTTTCTGTGTGGTGAGTACCATTCATCCATAATTCTTGCTGTTGTTTTGTGCCTCTGCCTAGTAATTAACCCGCGATTTGTGCAGCATGACAATCTCCGGTTGGGTGTTCATGATCTCAGTAGGTTTCAACGCCGCCGCAAGGTTCGCGACTCTAAGCTGAATGACTTGACAACATTATCATTGCATACTGACATCTTGGAAAATAGTAGTACTCTAATTAACGAATTGATATGTTTTCACTTCAGTGTAAGAGTTAGCAATGAGCTTGGTGCCGGCAACCCCAAGTCAGCATTTTTCTCAGTGTGGGTCGTCACTTCGCTCTGTGCAGCCATCTCTGTTGTCTTTGCCATTGTGATGCTCTGCCTACGCAACCACATCAGCTACTTGTTCACAGAGAGTGAAATAGTTTCCGACGCGGTGGCGGATCTCTGCCCGCTCCTCGCCATCACACTCATTCTCAATGGCATACAACCTGTACTATCAGGTGAAGTTTCTGTACACCAAGATGTGCTATCTTGATTCTTGACTAGTCCATTAGTACTCCCTCCGTTCCTAAATATAAGTCTTTGTAGAGATTTCACTATGAACCACATACGGATGTATATAGATGCATTTTAGAGTGTAGATTAACTCATTTTGCTCCGTATGTAGTCCATAATGAAATCCCTACAAAGACTTATATTTAGAAACGGAGGGAGTACAACATTTCAGAAAATGTTAATGTCAACCGCATTATTCAAACAACATGTCACTGAACTTTACTAACATGCATACAAATATCAGGTGTTGCTGTTGGATGTGGATGGCAACAATTTGTTGCATACGTGAACATTGGTTGTTACTACATCGTAGGCGTACCCCTTGGAATTGTTCTCGGTTTTGTCTTCAACCTCGGCGTAAAGGTGATAGATTTATCCTTGCACTATATATATTTGGTGACGACAAAATCTTTACTTCTGTGTTCTAACTTGTGTTTGGTGATGACATCGTATGCCTGCTTGCAGGGCATTTGGGGTGGCATGATTGGAGGAACGACTATGCAGACGGCCATTCTATTGTGGGTCACCATCAGAACCGATTGGAGCAAAGAGGTACCCCTTTCACTAAACATATAGACCAGAAAGTTGAGACAAACATTTCCGTTATTTTTCACAAAAGTGTTGATGTTGAAAATGGAGTTAAATTATGTGAGGTCCGGAGATTCATTCTACCTACCTCTATCGCCATAGCTTGCATAGTTGTTATAAATTTAACATCCAGACCTCTTGTTTGCTCACCACTGTGCCTTCTATCGCATGATTCAGAACCTTCTTAGGAGTATATATGGACGATGCAAATTGTTAAAAATATTCATTGATAAAGATACACTACGTAAATGTACTTGTTTTATTTGACCTTCAGGTTGAGGAAGCGCATAAAAGATTGAACAAGTGGGATGATACCAAGAAACAGCCCCTCCTTACGGCGGCCACGGATAATAGCTAATTAGTGGTCCAGAGTAGGTCTACATTTCTTGTTTAACAATCGAGAATCGAGCTGGCTTTGAGATTCACCATCAGTATGGGGAATTAATTTGGAAGGCAGAATTCATGTGTCTTGATTATTGTGTTGTAGAACCATTCATCAAGATTTCAGACATGCTTCATAATGACATGAGGTGGGCATATGTTTTTTGTTTTTCTTTTCAAAATGATGATCTAAGAGCATCTCCAGCCGTTCGCCCCCCCAGGACGCATAAAAATCGCCCCCTGGGGGCAAGCCGGCGATAAAATCGGCGCTGGGGGCGGTTTCGCGTCCAGTCGTCGCCCCCAGGCGCCGATATTGGCCCACTTTTCAACCCCATTTCGGCGAATAAAGGGCCCATATAGGCGACAATAGGCCCATATTCGGCGTGGTTCGTCGTTGTTCGGCGTTCAATTATGCACATAAATTTTTTTATCACATATTTCATCACAGAAATATCAAATATTTCAACAAAACAGTACAACAACAAATAGTTCAATACAAATTATATAGTTCAACAAATAAAAACTCATATTTCATCACCCCTCGCGCCCGGCGTCGCCCTTGAGCCTCCATAGATGCTCTATCAGATCTTGCTGCAGTTGATGATGCACCTGTGGGTCCCGGATCTCCTGACGCATACTAAGATAGGCAGTCCAGGTTGCCGGTAGCTGGTGATCAACTTCGACTAGAGGACCCTGCCTGTAGTATGGTTCAGTGTCAAACACTGGGTCTTCTTGCTCGCTCTCGATGATCATGTTGTGCAAGATGACACAGCAAGTCATAATCTCCCACATTTGATCTTTCGACCAAGTTTGAGCGGGGTACCGGACAATAGCAAATCGAGATTGGAGCACACCAAATGCCCGCTCGACATCCTTCCTGCAAGCCTCCTGAACCTTCGCAAATCAGGCGTTCTTGCCTCCTGGCACAGGGTTTGAGATCGTCTTAACAAATGTCGACCATCTCGGATAGATGCCATTAGCTAGATAGTACCCCTTGTTGTAGTGCCGCCCTTTGATCTCGAAGTTCACCGGAGGAGAATGACCTTCAACAAGCTTGGCAAAGACAGGAGAGCACTGCAGCACGTTGATGTCATTGTGAGTTCCTGGCATACCAAAGAAGGAGTACCAAATCCAGAGGTCCTGTGTGGCCACCGCCTCAAGTACCACACTGCAACCGCCTTTGACTCCTTTGTACATCCCCTGCCAAGCAAATGGGCAATTCTTCCATTTCCAATGGATGCAGTCGATGCTTCCAAGCATCCCAGGAAATCCTCTTGCTGCATTCTGTGCTAGGATCCGAGCAGTGTCTTCCGCATTGGGTGTTCTCAAGTATCGCGGTCCAAACACTGCCACCACTGCCCGACAGAACTTGTAGAAACACTCTATGCTGGTGGACTCGGCCATGCGCCCATAGTCGTCGAGTGTATCACCGGGAACTCCGTATGCAAGCATCCTCATCGCTGTCGTGCACTTCTGGATGGAGGTGAATCCAAGGGCGCCGGTGCAATCCATCTTGCACTTGAAGTAGTTGTCGAACTCCCGGATGGAATTCACAATCCTGAGGAAGAGCTTTCAGCTCATCGATAACGGCTCCGAAATGTTTTCTCGCCGTGAAGTGGAGCATCGGCGAAGTAGTCGGAGTAGAGCATGCAATAGCCTTCGAGACGATGCCGGTTCTTTGCTTTCACCCGCCCCGGCGCCGAGCCACCTCGCCCCGGCTTTTCATTGCTCGCCAGCAGCTGGGTGAGGGCGGGGAGCACCATGAGATGCTCTTCTTCCTGGACGCCGGCCTCGGCTTCCTCCTCCAGCAGCGCGGCGAGCGCTTCCTCGTCATCCGAGTCCATCACCGAGGCAGGCAAATCGCCGAACACCTTGCGCCCGGTGGGCGTGTCCCCACCGCTAAACCGCCCCTCCGCGGACGGAAACGGCGGTCGGAAACGCCCAGCTGCTGTTGGAGGGGCTGCCGCGGCGAAGCTCTGCTATTTTTTCGGCGTGGAATGGCTATCTAGTGGTGAAAGGCGGCGGGCAGCGCCGGGATATAGCTACTGGCGGCCGAGGGCGCGGGGGTGGGAGGCGAGTCGGGGAAGAAAACCTTGACTTTTCCCCTGACGGCGTGGCCAGCCGCGCTTTTCCCTTGCGCCGGAGCCCCCAACTGCCCCCCAGTGCGCCGGGTTCGGCCTGTGACCGCCGGGTGGAAAAAAGGGCCGAACCGGCATTTTTCGGCGTCCTGGGAGCGCGACTAGGACGTTTTTTTGGCGCCGGCGCCGAAAAAGTGGCCTAGGGGGGGGGGGGGGGGTGTTGGGGGCGCGGCTGGAGATGCTCTAACCCCTAGCCTCTATGTTGGTGATGCTGGTGATGCACACGACCATATATTATTGCCAACTCATAGAAAAGAAGTTATAATAGCTCAATCGCTATGACAAACGCGAACATGATGATAAAATGCACCCATGCTGCTTCAATCCTACTACTGTACTGCCACCCATATCAGTTGAACATAGCTCGACCGATTATCTCCCGCCGACAGCCAGACTAAACCAGCACTGACCATACTGAGCACCCAAATGTTGATGCATAGATGAGGTGCACGCTCTCCATAACATATTTCCACAGATTGTTGATGCACACAGTCTTCATTCTACGAGCTTGGCATTGCAATTGGAAACGCAATTTCCCATATATTACATCATCGTGAGTTTTACAAAAAAAAAATCTTAGGGGTTAATACTCATATTCCAAACAAATTACTATAGGACACACATTGGACAAAAGAACACATTGTAAGTGCAAGGAACTTGGCCAATATTGCAAATTTCTGCATCTTCTCCGCGCAGAGGCCGGAAGAGTAATAATAATTAGTTAAAAAACTACATGAAACAAATGTGTTTGATGTGAAAGTGTTTTTTTTTAAACAGAAAGATGTTGCGATGAAGAGTGGGACATTCGTTTCGAGTGGCAACCTTATCTAGATGTTTATAGTTCATCTTACTTTAATTTCACACACCCAAATTTTCATACATAAGTATAAAAACCAAAATCAGAAAAAAAATGCTGGTCTTTAACGAATATAGGAGAAATCACACACTCTAACTAAAGTCAGTGAAAAAAATCGTTTGATGGGATGCGGCCCACGGGCATGTGCATGTAGGCGAGCACTAATTCTAATTTGCAACAATAGGTGATGTAAATCCCCCTTTGACACTTATTGCATCAAACTGTCGGCGATTCACACAGGCCAGGCCACCGCTAGGAAGCGAGGTGGACGAGGTTTTTACGGTTCATTGCTAATGGTTCTTTCTCGAGTGGTTCGTCGTGGTTCTTTCGGTCAAGTTCCGGGCTCCTTATGGAGTTTTGAATGGTTTTCTACAGAGTATCTGTCTCTTCTTTTCCCTTTTGTTTCATTTTCTATTTTCTTCTAAAAAATATTCACAAAAATTGAAAATTGTTCACACGTTTTGAAAAATGTACACAAAAAATTAAACATATTAGCATTGTGTAAAAATGTTCAGAATTTTAAATAGATACTCAAAAAATGTTAATAATGTTCATAATTTATAGATTTTCCATAAATTTCCGAAAATGTTCACTTGCTTTAAAAACTGTTTAGAAATTCTAAAAAAGTTCACATTGTATAAAGGTGTTCACACATTTTTCTAGAAATAGTTCATGTAAATAAATAACTGTCATATTTTAAAATTTTAAACGAAACAAAACTGGCTAAAACTAGTTAAACAGAAAGGAAAAGGAAACAAAAGAAAAATCCTTAAAACCCCTTGTGCGGCATCCCTCTTATATGACATATCCAGTATCACACAGGAGGCCCCATAGAAGACCTGGGAACTCCCCAAATGAGACGGACGACCGAGATTTTTAGTTCTGTTCGGCCCATGTGCACTGCAGTACTGTTCCTTCCATGGAAGGGCAAGACTGACAAGTTGGTCATGTTTGGCTTCAACAGGTCCACCTTTTTTTTGCGGGTGTTCAACAGGTCCAACTAACTTGAACCATACATGAATAATGAGAAAATGGCTATTTAAGCTTCCACCGCTGACCTAGCTTTTGACCTCGTTAAGTCAATATGATTATATAGAAGATTCCATCTGATTCTACATCTTGTACTCCTTTTATGCAAAATTTACAAGGTTCAAGTTTAGCTCTCAATCCATGATAATTTTGTTTTAAGGATTAAAGAATCCTATTTTCACACACACACACACACACACACACACACACACACACACACACACACACACACACACACAAACACACACACAGACAGAGAGAGACAGAGAGAGAGAGAGGCCTATGACCTCATGTTACCGTCAAAAAGGTTTGAAATCATGATTTTTTAGATAATAGAAAATTTTATTGCCACACCTCTACATGATAGATGCATATAGCCTAACTTATTACAATATTAATTAAAAAAATGCCAGACAGTGGCCTTACTAGGAAGAGAGAAAGATCAATAACATCAAGACAGTCAAACGAAAGAAAAATCTAACTTGCCAACCATGTCTACTCTACATACTAAGAAGCATATGACCGTCAGGCCAACCAAATTAGTACAGAAACTCTCCGGTAATCCACTCAAGAATCAGGTCACATGAATTCTGTCGCTCCCGGTTAATGCCTCATGCTGGCGGCAGATCTCAAACCCAAAGCAATTATGACTCTCCGGCGATCCATTAGTTATCATCTGTGACGCCAACAAGAAGGGGCTCCTTCTTTGTATCATCCCACTTGTTCAATCTTTTTTGGGCCTCCTCTACCTGAAGGTTACACAAACATAAGAACACAAAAGCAATTACATATTGTATCTTTATTAGCTTTATCAACACATATTTTAGATAATTTACATCAACATATACTGTCAAGAAGGAGCAACGGTGAGCAAGCAAGTGACCGACTAAATCTTCGGACCTCAGGCAGTTTAACTTCGTTTTCATCATTTACATTTTTGTGCAAAATAAATACATGGAGCTATAAAGTTAAGCTTGCTGCTCTATAGGTTAAGTCACAGGGATTACCTCTTTGCTCCAATCAGTTCTAATGGTGACCCACAACAGAATGGCAGTCTGTATGGCCGTTCCTCCAATCATGCCACCCCAAAGGCCCTGTGAGTAGGCACATGATTCCACCATGAAATATAAGTTAGAAGATATACAGAACTGAATATTTCGTCATGCAGGAGTATTATATACTCTTAGAATTTACAGATAAATCCATTACCTTTACGCCAAAGTTGAAGACAAAACCAAGAAGAACACCAAGGGGAACACCTACGATGTAGTAGCAGCCGACGTTGACGTAAGCAACAAATTGTTGCCACCCACACCCAACAGCAACACCTGATATTTCTATGCATGTCAGTAAAGTTCAATCACCATGTATATATATATGTTGAAAAAGAGCTTCGACACAATGTTTCACACTCAATATAATTTCCCTAGCACTAGAATTGGAATCAAAATCAACCTGCCCTGTTGCTTAAATAATGCAGTTGACATGAGCACTTTTCTGAAAGATTGTGCTAATGTACTACTCCCTCCGTCTAATAATGTAAGACGTTTTTTGGCAAACATAAACGTCTACATTATGAGACGGAGGGAGTAGTCAACAATAAAGATAGTACCATGTTGGCGTGCAGAATTTTTATAAAATTTACCTGACAGTACAGGTTGGATGCCATTGAGAATGATGGTGATGGCGAGCAGCGGGCACAGATCCGCAACGGCGTCGGAAACTCTTTCACCCTCTGTGAAGATGTAGCTGATGTAGTTGCGGAAGCACATGATCACAACAGCAAGGACGATAGCGATTATTGCAGAGAGCACCGTCACGACCCAAACCGAGAAAAATGCAGACTTGGGGTTGCCGGCACCAAGCTCATTGCTCACTCTAACACTGAAGTGAAACATTGTGCATTAGCTTATCTATAGTTAAGTAACTAACTAATTAGCTTGTTTCCAAGCCATTCCGTTTAGAGTCACGAACCTTGCGGCGGCGTTGAAACCTATTGATATCATGAACACCCAAGCAGAGATTGTCAAGCTGCACAAGTCGCAAGTTAATCAGCACTCACTCTATGGATTGATTAGTAGGCACTCCTATATAAGTACAAGTTACAACCCAAAAATAATGAACACGTGCAGATAAAGGGGACTCACCATACTGAGAGGGAATCCAGGGAAAGCTCGGGGTTGGGGAGCAAGCCAGCGATGAGCACCATGACCTGGTAGTACCATGTCTCGAGGCACAACATCACAGCGGACGCGGCGGAGAGCTTCAGAAATTCCGGCAACCCGGAGAAGGCCTTGATAGTGAACCCTGTCCATGTCCGCCGGCACGTCGGGCTCATGATGATGTACGCGAACTGCGCCACGACAATGATCCACCAACTCAGGCTAAGCACCAGCGAGGCGCCGAGCAGCCCGAGACCAACCTTGTAGACGACCACCCAGCTCAGCAGGAGGTGCAACACGAGCGTCGCCGTGGAGATGTAGGCGCTGGGGAGGACGATGCTCTGCGCCTGCAGGAACTTCTGGATCGGGAAGTTGATGGCGTAGGCGAAGATCTGAGGGATCAGGCCGTACACGAAGATGGACGCCGCGCGGGCTATCTCCGGGGACTGCCCCAGCAGCAGCAGGAGTGGCTCCGAGAAGGCGTAGATCACGGCGAGAGGTATGCCGGTGCAGCAGAGGATAACGGCGGAGCGTTGTAGGTAGGTTCCGAGCATGTCGTACTTGTGTCCACCGTAGGCTTGTCCGCAAAGGGTCTCCACTGCACTACCCATGCCCAGCTGCAAAAACATATTGTCTTGTTACTGTCATATATTTCACTCTAGTCTAGATTGTATAGCTTACAACACATGTCTTGTGCTAAGAAAAGTAGGTTTTGCAAATGTGTTTCGAGCACATATTTTTCTTCTATATCACATCATAGGTTCTTTCTCCATGAAAACATGTACGCATGCATAACACATGAGCATGTACTGTACATGCTCATAGTTGTACTAAATCAGCGACAAATAATATGGAACGAAGAGAGTAGTAGCTAGGGCAAACACATCCATATCCCAATCACGTGAAAACTTCTCTCTAGGACGTGCCAACTACTCAACGAGTCAAATTTGTCTCAAGTCGATCGCCGTTGCAGTCCATCAACCACCCATCATTCATTAAAGAAATGAACCCCATGAGTGACACACGATCCAAGCTCATGTCAATAAAATAAACGTCAACTGGTACTCTTTGGTCAAATCAACGCCCATTAATGACAGGTTAATTGAACCGTGCATGCATGCACGTGCCGAGTGGATCGTGTGACGTGCAATTATTGCATGCTTTAGCGACCATCACAGCACTAAACACGGGATTAGTTGTCTGATTTTGGATAAATGGGAGAAAAAGGTGCGGCGATCGGCTATTTCCCACGGCTCCAAATATTCCCTGGAGCTTTCCCCGCGCATCTTTCGCCCTGCAGCGCCTACAACACCGAATGCACCCTGGTGTAGTGTGTACCATATTGGATCTAAGCAGCAAGTGAAATGCCCTTTTGGTCAAGTGAACGCCCACTAATGATGAATCAATTTGAACATTACTATCATTGCGCGCGCCTACTATGTAAACCGAAATGTAGAATGTCATCAAGGAGTGGCCTGGTTATACGCGAATATTACACATACATAAATGATTTTAAAGAGCTTTCCCATGGTATAATGTTTACGACATCTGGTTTGCACTTTACTAGTTAATTTGTCGGCAAAGTATTGCCCAAAAATATGGTGAACAATAAGCCATGATGGAGAAAATACTATCTAAACCAAAATGGAGATGTTACCAAAGAATAATAAACCCCGAACCCGTCAAAGAAAGTACTCCCTCTGTACAGACCGAGTGCTATCTAGGCTGAAAATAGAGAATGCATGAAGGAGTTATTCGGTTCCGCAAATATTTCATGATTTTACAAATGATTTTAAAACAGGTTTTCCACAGTATGTTATTGTGACATATATAGTTTATATTTTCTTAATAAAATATAAAGCCAACGTGTGACTCAAAATACATGAGATTAATAAACCCAGAAAAAGAAAGTATTGTACTATCTATGAACCGAAATGGAGAATGCCATCAATGAGTGGTTTGGTTACGAAGATTTTACACGTACACGATTGTCTTGGAGATGAGATGGAGGTGAGCGTGCGTGAGTGCGTACCATAAGGCCGTAGGCGAACATCTGGACGCCGGTGTTGCCGAGGGAGGCGGCGGCGAGCTCCAGGCTGCCGAGGTGGCCGGAGAAGATCTGCGTGGACATGGACATGAGGAAGTTGATCATGTACATGATCACCGCCGGCACGGCCAGCCGCAGGAGCATCCCGAGCTCGATGGCCCCCGCCGCCCACATGCGCTCCGCCCGCGGCGCCGACGAGTCCGTGAGGATGCTCTCCAGCCGAGCCGACGCGCCATGCTCGTCCCCGCCGCCCATGCTCGTCGATCGTAGGACAAGAGGCTCGGCTCGGCTAGCTAGCGCAGCGAGGAGCTCGTGAGAGTGTGGGAGTGTGGGTGTGTGTTCCGCCGTGCCGTCGTTGACTGTTATCGTCCCCAGGCGGATGTGTATATATAGTAACGGCTTGGGTCTGGGAGGTTTGCAATTTGTTGTTCGTCTCTAGCTAGCCTGTTGGCTGGTTGGTGTCATACTTAGACGGCACGCGGATATGAGATATGACGCGGATTTTGCGCGCCTACGCGTACCTGCGTGCCGCATTATCGTGGTCGCCGCTTCACACCGGCGAGGGAGTCTGGAGATCCGCGTTGGATCACTGAAACTGCGATTTACTAAAGTCATCTCAGTCAGGCTGGCCGGCCACGCAAATTAACAGTACTGACAGTCTATTGGCCGCGTAGTTTTTCGCTTTTTTGGGGTGGCGAACACGAAAGATGCGCACGTCGGCGGAGGGACCCGAAAAATGCCCTTTGTCCTTCCCTCTGTCCAGTATGCACGCTGGTTAACTGTGCTCCAATTATTTGGCACAGTCGTAGTGCTGATTGTTACACTGAAAAACAGGCTTTAGGGCAAAATGGAAGGGATTACGATGAGCTGGTCTTGGTTTCACCACCCGACGACTTGTGATGATCCCGAGGAACACGAGCGGCCAGGATAATTGGGGTAGGCCGCCCAACATCTTTTCCGAAGATCCGGCCAGCAGCACATGGGTATCTCAC
Source organism: Triticum urartu (assembly GCF_003073215.2). Lineage (NCBI taxonomy): Eukaryota > Viridiplantae > Streptophyta > Magnoliopsida > Poales > Poaceae > Triticum > Triticum urartu. Next base: position 717,255,440 of record NC_053024.1, on the reverse strand, counting down.
ATCCAAGTCCAACCAACCATACATGCAGGAGGTATGGGTGGATCCCCATCATGCACGACGTCAACCAAGCCAGCTTCAGCCACGAGCATGTATGCAGCTCAGGGTGATCGGTGAATCTGCCCATCTTTGCTTGTTTCATCTAGTGGAACCGGTGTGATGGGCTCCCAGCACCCACCTGATCATCTACTATTCATCTTTAGAAGAAAAAATTGGTGAATTAATCTGCAAAAATGCATTCGATCTCTCTCGCTCCCCGCATTGGATGCATGGCCATTAGTTTATTGCATGCACGAGCCGCCCGTGGTTCTTAATATATTACGCGGGCGAGCTGGCCGCTGGGCAGGTCGATCAGAACGCGGGAAACGTCAGCTGCGACCGGCTGGTTCTGGACGAGAGGACGTGCCCCTTCGTGCACCATGCGTGCCCATTTTCTTGCTGTATGTGATACGATATGTTCATACACATTGCATGCCGGGACTACGTGGTGACATCCCTTCCATGCATGCAGCTGGAGCACGTGTGATCGCGACAGAGTCCCTGCGTGTGAGCCGGCGCTGGAGCCGCATGAGTTTCCCATCTCGACCCTGGAATGTGGTGGCTAAAAGGAAAAACGATGTGCAATCAACGTGCACCATCCAGACGAAATGCCGGTGTGCAACGTGATGCGGTCTTCATTCACTTCTCCAACATGGAAGGACATCGTGGCCACAAGGGATATTTTTCAAGCCACACATCATTGTCGACACGTCTGACACTACAGTGTCACTGACACTTTGTTACCAAAGTCTTCATCAAGTGGTCTTCGTGAACTTCTTTGGCACACACACAACAACTGCCTCATCCACCAGATGGACATTTCTAGCATTCTTTGACAAACTATGTTGCAAAACGTGCCATCGACAACAAGAAGGACCGTGCCATGACAACGAAAATTGACTATATCATCTACGATGACAAGACTACATCGACACGCCCTCTCTATTGTGATGACTCCCTAAACAACTACACAGTTCTGAAAAAATTGATGTGTGTTCGACGGGTTTCCACTAGACCTGGCAAAACCAGGAATCTCCTTGCAAACAGCATCCTCTGACATTTGCAAGGTGCTTCATCGACGACCGATGCTCTGTCATCTATGGTATAGCACAATTTTTGCGCCTCCGGCTTTGTGTGGCTACACCGATGCAACGAGTATACCGTCGACCACAACTACCTCAACATGGGTATTTCATCATGATCAACTACCTTGACATCGTCATCTAAGGCTAGGTATACATCTACTCATCGGCAACAACTACAGCCTACAACATTTGGATCGTTACTAGCGTCCATGACACTTCTGCCGTGACAACGGGACGGAATATATGTGAGACAGGAAAGGCACCAAAAGGGGATGCAACCAGTGTCCTAGTTGTCGACCCATTAGAGACATATTTAATGATGGCGAAGCGAAAAGATGACAGACACAAGATTTCAAATTTAGTCACAATCGCCTGCTTTGCTCCAACTATGTCAAAGGGGAATGTCAGACTTATTATTGGGTTTGAGTTTAAGATAAGAAATTGATCAACAACTAGTGTCACGCTATTCGTCACTCTGGGTGAAGAATAATTCTTCTTCACCCCCTCTAGGCGGGGCAGTGGCTTGGCCGCGCGTAGGCGGCTGCAGCCTGCAGGGAGGTGCGGCGTGGAGATACGACGATAGCTGGGACTCCCGCTGGCAGGAGATATCGTCTCCCATCCAATCAACCAAACATGCATGAGCTACGGACGGGATCCCTGCGTTAGATGCACGCACGATGCAACCAAGCCAGCCTCAAGCACGCCCCCTGCATTACATGCATGATCATTACTTTAGTAACCAGGTGATAACAACGTAGTAGACGCCGAACAATCTTGGATTCGCACCGCTGGCGTACGTGGCGTCCATCCAGCAAAACTTGGGACATGCGTTGATCTGGCCGACCGTCGCCCTCCCAATCATGCGGAAGACATGGGACTCACGCAACGTTAACGCAAAGGTGTTCCCAAATGAGATGCTACACGACGCTCAAGATACTGATGGTGAATATGAAAATCAGTCGATCTCTCGCTCCATGCATCACATGCGTCCGCGAGCACGATCCACCCATCTCTAGCATCGGTAGTGCAAATTAATTCTACGGACAGATCTTGGTAGCAAAGCAATCGGTTCTCTGGATTCGGTGCATGCGTGATCGTGTACACCCACGACGCGCCCGGCTCTAGCATCGGTGCACTTCTTTTTCGAACTCTGCAACGGTACAAAATAATACTAGTACTACTGCTTCAGATCAGTAGATCACCAATTATTTTGTCCATTTTAGGACAGATCGCAGGTACACCCGCTCTGTTCAACTCATACACGTGCTATTTGTACCATAGCTGATAGCCCATCCGGCTTGAGAGATCCAACGACTACCATTGTTTAACTATCGGCATGCCCGTCGATTGGTACCCACCATAATCACTTTGCATTGGTGCCTCACGCGGTGTTGAATGGCCGGCGGCACGACGCCGAGCTGCCCGCGGTGGGCTGGCGTCGTAGACACATCATATTTTTTTTTCGAAAAGGGGATTTCCCGGTCTTTGCATCAGAACAATGCATATGAACATCTTATTAAATAAAAAATATAAGTTCTAACAAGGTCTCAAAGTCTTCGATTAAAAAGTGAAAAAGCTCACACAGAGCCAAAATGGGCTAGAAACACAAACTAGCCAAACAAAAGACGCCACACCCGGCTGGCACAAAAAGAGATAGATAAACTAATTGCCTATTCTATTACATGATCGCCATCCAAACCGGTTGAAAATATCCCGAGCTACCATCTCCTAGCGGATAGATCCAGTAACCAAACGCTCCCTGGCCTCCGTCGGAGTGAGTAGCGACCACGAACGGATCAACGCCGTGGCTCTGAAAATAACCTGCAGAAAATGAATGTGTGTTGTCATGTTAAAAACCAAGTCATTTCTGCAATTCCAGAGCGCCCACACGGTGGTGCAGACTCCTACACGAATATGTCTTGCTAACTCGGGCCGTACCCCGTTAAGCCACGTTCCAAATAACGTGTTGGCGGAACTCGGTGGAGTAATATTAAAAGCAATATGGATCGTCCTCCATAAAACTTTAGCTAGCGGGCAATCAAGAAAGAGGTGTTTGATCGTCTCATCCCGTCACAGAAACTACACCTAGTAGGTCCTGTCCAATTACGCTTTGTCAAGTTGTCCTTAATTAAAATAATTTGTTTATGGAGAAACCACATAAACACTTTGATTTTCAAAGGTACTTTGACAACCCAAACATGTTTGGAACTAGGGATCGATCTTGAATTGATAACATCAATATACATTGATTTAACAGTAAAAACTCCAAACCTAGTGAGCTTCCAGCGTAATTCATCTGGTTGCTGGGAAAGCTGATTGTCCATTAGTCTCCTTACTAGATGTAGCCATTCTTCCCAACGATTACCCCCTAATGACCTTTTGAACTGAATATTAAGGGGATCGATTGTAATACCGTTGCAACAAAAATATCACGTCTTTGAACTATACGATACAAAGATGGGTATTGGATGGCTAAAGGTGCCTCTCCAAGCCAAGTATCCTCCCAGAATTTTGTACTGGCACCGTCACCAACAATAAACTTTGTCCTATTAAACAAGAAAAACTTTACTTTCATAAGCCCTTTCCAGAAGGGTGAATCAGTCGGTCTTACTGTCACCTGAGACAAAGTTTTGGTTTGGAGATACTTTCTGTTGGGGAACGTAGCAGAAATTCAAAATTTTCCTACGTGTCACCAAGATCTATCTATGGAGAGACCAGCAACGAGGGGAAGGAGAGTGCATCTACATACCCTTGTAGATCGCTAAGCGGAAGCGTTCAAGTGAACGGGGTTGATGGAGTCGTACTCGTCGTGATTCAGATCACCGATGATCCTAGTGCCGAACGGACGGCACCTCCGCGTTCAACACACGTACAGCCCGGTGACGTCTCCCATGCCTTGATCCAGCAAGGAGAGAGGGAGAGGTTGAGGAAGACTCCATCCAATAGCAACACAATGGCGTGGTGGTGGTGGAGGAGCGTGGCAATCCTGCAGGGCTTCGCCAAGCACCACGGGAGAGGAGAAGAACTTGGGAGAGAGGGAGGGGCTGCACCAAAGGCAAAGGTGTGTCCCAAGAGGCTCTCCTACCCTCACTATATATAGGGATCCCAAGGGGGGTGCGCCAGCCCCTAGGAGATCCAATCTCCAAGGGGGCGGCGGCCAGGGGAGGAGTCCTCCCCCCCCAAGGCACCTAGGAGGTGCCTTCCCCTGCTGGGACTCTTCCTTTAGGGTTTCCCCAGGCGCATGGGCCTCTTGGGGCTGGTGCCCTTGGCCCATGTAGGCCAAGGCGCACCCCCTACAGCCCATGTGGCCCCCCGGGGTAGGTGGCCCCACCCGGTGGGCCCCCGGGACCCCTCCGGTGGTCCCGGTACAATACCGATGACCCCGAAACTTGTCCCGATGGCCGAAACAGGACTTCCTATATATAAATCTTTACCTCCGGACCATTCCGGAACTCCTCGTGACGTCCGGGATCTCATCCGGGACTCCGAAAAACATTCGGTAACCACATACAAGCTTCCTTTATAACCCTAGCGTCATCGAACCTTAAGTGTGTAGACCCTACGGGTTCGGGAGACATGCAGACATGACCGAGACGTTCTCCGGTCAATAACCAACAGCGGGATCTGGATACCCATGTTGGCTCCCACATGTTCCACGATGATCTCATCGGATGAACCACGATGTCAAGGACTTAATCAATCCCGTATACAATTCCCTTTGTCTATCGGTATGTTACTTGCCCGAGATTCGATCGTCGGAATCCAATACCTAGTTCAATCTCATTACCGGCAAGTCTCTTTACTCGTTCCGTAACACATCATCCCGTGATCAACTCTTTGGTCACATTCCGCATATGATGATGTCCTACCAAGTGGGCCCAGAGATACCTCTCCGTTAACACGGAGTGACAAATCCCAGTCTCGATTCGTGCCAGCCCAACAGACACTTTCGGAGATACCTGTAATGCACCTTTATAGTCACCCAGTTACATTGTGACGTTTGATACACCCAAAGCATTCCTACGGTATCCGGGAGTTGCACAATCTCATGGTCTAAGGAAATGATACTTGACATTAGAAAAGCTTTAGCATACGAACTACACGATCTAGTGCTATGCTTAGGATTGGGTCTTGTCCATCACATCATTCTCCTAATGATGTGATCCCGTTATCAACGACATCCAATGTCCATGGTTAGGAAACCGTAACCATCTATTGATCAACGAGCTAGTCAACTAGAGGCTTACTAGGGACATGGTGTTGTCTATGTATCCACACATGTATCTGAGTTTCCTATCAATACAATTATAGCATAGATAATAAACGATTATCATGAACAAGGAAATATAATAATAACCAATTTATTATTGCCTCTAGGGCATATTTCCAACAGTCTCCCACTTGCACTAGAGTCAATAATCCAGTTCACATCGCCATGTGATTAACACTCACAGGTCACATCGCCATGTGACTAACACCCAAAGAGTTCTGGGTTTGATCATGTTGCTTGTGAGAGAGGTTTTAGTCAACGGGTCTGAACCTTTCAGATCCGTGTGTGCTTCACAAATCTCTATGTCATCTCCTAGATGCAGCTACCACGTTCTATTTGGAGCTATTCCAAATAATTGTTCTACTATACGAATCCAGTTTACTACTCAGAATAATCTGGATTAGTGTCAAAGTTTGCATCGGCGTAACCCTTTACGACGAACTCTTTTACCACCTCCATAATCGAGAAAATTCCTTAGTCCACTAGTTACTAAGGATAACTTTGACCACTGTCCTGTGATCCGTTCTTGGATCACTCTTGTACCCCTTGACTGACTCATGGCAAGGCACACTACAGGTGCGGCACACAACATAGCATACTGTAGAGCCTATGTCTTAAGCATAGGGGACGACCTTCGTCCTTTCTCTCTATTCTGCCGTGGTCGAGCTTTAAGTCTTAACTTCATACCTTACAACTCAGGCAAGAACTCCTTCTTTGACTGATCCATCTTGAACACCTTCAAGATCATGTCAAGGTATGTGCTCATTTGAAAGTACTATTAAGCGTTTTGATCTATCCTTATATATCTTGATGCTCAATGTTCAAGTAGCTTAATCCAGGCTTTACATTGAAAAACACTTTCCAAATAACCCTATATGCTTTCCAGAAATTCTACGTCATTTCTGATCAACAATATGTTAAAACATATACTCATCAGAAATTCTATAGTGCTCCCACTCACTTCTTTGGAAATACAAGTTTCTCATAAACTTTGTATAAACCCAAAATCTTTGATCATCTCATCAAAGTGTACATTCCAACTCCGAGATGCTTACTCCAGTCCTTAGAAGGATTGCTGGAGCTTTGCATACTTATTAGCATCTTTCAGGATTGACAAAACCTTCCGGTTGTATCACATACAACCTTTCCTCAAGAAAAACGTCGAGGAAACAATGTTTTGACATCCTATCTGCAAGATTTCATAAATAATGCAGTGACTGCTAATATAATTCCAACAGACTCTTAGCATCGCTACGAGTGAGAAAGTCTCATCGCAGTCAACTCCTTGAACTTGTCGGAAAACATCTTAACGACAAGTCGAGCTTTCTTAATGGTGACATTTACCATCATTGACCGTCTTCCCTTTTAAAATCCATATGTACCTAACAGCCTTACGACCATCAAGTAGTTCTTCCAAAGTCTATACTTTGTTTTTATACATGGATCCTCTCTCGGATTTTATGGCCTCGAGCCATTTATCGGAATCCGGGCCCACCATCTCTTCTCCATAGCTCGTAGGTTCATTGTTGTCTAGCAACATGACTTCCAAGACAGGGTTACGTACCACTCTGAAGTAGTACGCATCCTTGTCATCCTACGATGTTTGGTAGTGACTTGATCTGAAGTTTCATGATCACTATCATAAGCTTCCACTTCAATTGGTGTAGGTGCCACAGGAACAACTTCTTGTGCCCTGCCACACACTAGTTGAAGAGACGGTTCAATAACCTCATCAAGTCTCCACCATCCTTCCACTCAATTCTTTCAAGAGAAACCTTTCCTCGAGAAAGGACCCGATTCTAGAAACAATCCCTTATTGCTTTCGGATCTGAGACAGGAGGTATACCCAACTGTTTTTGGGTTGTCCTATGAAGATGCATTTATCCGCTTTGGGTTCGAGCTTATCGGCCTGAAACTTTTCCACATAAGCGTCGCAGCCCCAAACTTTTAAGAAATGACAGCTTAGGTTTCTCTAAACCATAGTTCATACGGTGTCATCTCATCGGAATTACGTGGTGCCCTATTTAAAGTGAATGTGGTTGTCTCTAATGCTTAACCCATAAACTATTGTGGTAATTCGATAAGAGACATCATGGTATGCATCATATCCAATAGGGTGCAGTTATGATGTTCAGACACACCATCACACTATGGTGTTCCAGGCTGTATTAGTTGTGAAACGATTTCCACAATGTCTTAATTTTGTGCCAAACTCGTAATTCAGATATTCATCTCTATGATCATATCATAGATCTTTTATCCTCTTGTCACGACGATCTTTCAACTTCACCCTGAAATTACTTGAACCTTTCAATAATTCAGACTCGTGATTCATCAAGTAAATATACTCAACATCTACTCAAATCATCTGTGAAGTAAGAACATAACGATATCCACTACATGCCTCAGCACTCATTGGACTGCACACATCAAAATGTATTACTTCCAACAATTTGCTTTCTAGTTCCATTTTACTGAAACCGAGGCTTTCAGTCATCTTGCCCATGTGGTATGATTTGCATGCCTCAAGTGATTCAAAATCAAGTAAGTCCAAACGGTCCATTTGCATGGAGTTTCTTCATGCATACACACCAATAGACATGGTTCGCATGTCTCAAAATTTCAAAAATGAGTGAGTCCAAAGATCCATCAACATGGAGCTTCTTCATGCGTTTTATACCGATATGACTTACGTGGCTGTGCCACAAGTAGGTGGTACTATCATTACTATCTTTTGGCATGAACATGTGTATCACTACGATCGAGATTCAATAAACCATTCATTTTAGGTGTAAGACCATTGAAGGTATTATTCAAATAAACAGAGTAACCATTATTCTCCTTAAATGAATAACCGTATTGCGATAGACATAATCCAATCATGTCTATGCTCAACACAAACACCAATCTCGATGGTAGAAGGAGCGTACGATATTTGATTATATCAACATTGGAAACACTTCCAACACATATCATCAGCTCACCTTTAGCTAGTCTCCATTTATTCCGTAGCTTTTATTTCGAGTTACTAACACTTAGCAACCGAACCGGTATCTAATACCCTGGTGCTACTAGGAGTACTAGTAAAGTACACATCAACACAATGTATATCCAATATACTTCTATCGACCTTGCCAGCCTTCTAATCTACCAAGTATCTAGGGTAATTCTGCTCCAGTGGTTGTTCCCCTTATTACAGAAGCACTTAGTCTCGGGTTTGGGTTCAACCTTGGGTTTCTTCACTAGAGCAGCAGCTGAATTGCCGTGTCATGAAGTATCCCTTCTTGCCCTTGCCCTCCTTGAAACTAGTGGTTTCACAAACCATCAACAATTGATGCTCCTTCTTGATTTCTACTTTCGCGGTGTCAAACATCGCGAATATCTCAAGGATCATCATATATGTCCCTGATACATTATAGTTCATCACGAAGCTCTAGCAGCTTGGTGGTAATGACTTCGGAGAAACATCACTATCTTATCTGGAAGATCAACTCCCACTTGATTCAAATGATTGTTGTACTCAGACAATCTGAGCACAAGCTCAACAATTGAGCTTTTCTCCCTTAGTTTGCAGGCTAAGAAAATCGTCGGAGGTCTTATACCTCTTGACGTGGGCACGAGCCTGAAATCCCAATTTCAGCCCTCAAAACATCTCATATGTTTCGCGACGTTTCAAAACGTCTTCGGTGCCTCAATTCTAAACCGTTTAACTGAACTATCACGTAGTTATCAAAATGTGTATGTCAGATGTTCGCAACATCCATAGACGACGTTCGAGGTTCAGCACACTAAGCGGTGCATTAAGGACATAAGCCTTCTATGAAGCAATGAGGACAATCCCCAGTTTACGAACCTAGTCCGCACAATTGCTACTATCAACTTTCAACTAATTTTTCTCTAGGAACATATCTAAACAGTAGAACTAAAGCGCGAGCTACGACATAATTTGCAAAATCCTTTTGACTATGTTCAGGATAATTAAGTTCATCTTATGAACTCCCACTCAGATAGACATCCCTCTAGTCATCTAAGTGATTACATGATCCGAGTTAACTAGGCCGTGTCCGATCATCACGTGAGACGGACTAGTCAACGTCGGTGAACATCTTCATGTTGATCGTATCTTCTATACGACTCATGCTCGACCTTTCGGTCTTCTGTGTTCCGAGGCCATGTCTGTACATGCTAGGCTCGTCAAGTTAACCTAAGTGTTTTGCATGTGTTCCGAGGCCATGTCTGTACATGCTAGGCTCGTCAACACCCGTTGTATATGAACGTATGAATCTAACACCCGATCATCATGTGGTGCTTCGAAACTACAAACTTTCGCAATGGTGCACAGTTAGGGGGAACACTTTCTTGAAATTTCAATGAGGGATCATCTTATTTACTACCGTCGTTCTAAGCAAATAAGATGTATAAACATGATAAACATCACATGCAATCAAATAATAGTGACATGATATGGCCAATATCATATAGCTCCTTTGATCTCCATCTTGGGGCTCCATGATCATCTTGTCACCGGCATGACACCATGATCCCCATCATCATGATCTCCATCATCGTGTCTCCATGAAGTTGTCACGTCATCTATTACTTCTACTACTACAACTAACGGTTAGCAATAAAGTAAAGTAATTACATGATGTTTATGTTGACACGCAGGTCATAAATAAATTAAGACAACTCCTATGGCTCCTGCCGGTTGTCATACTCATCGACATGCAAGTCGTGATTCCTATTACAAGAACATGATCAATCTCATACATCACATATATCATTCATCACATCCTTTGGCCATATCACACCACATAGCATACCCTGCAAAAACAAGTTAGACGTCCTCTAATTGTTGTTTGCATGTTTTACGTGGCTGCTATGGGTTTCTAGCAAGAATGTTTCTTACCTACGCAAAGACCACAACGTGATATGCCAATTGCTATTTTCCCTTCATAAGGACCCTTTTCATCGAATCCGATCCGACTAAAGTAGGAGAGACAGACACCCGCTAGCCACCTTATGCAACTAGTGCATGTCAGTCGGTGGAACCTGTCTCACGTAGGAGTACGTGTAAGGTCGGTCCGGGCCGCTTCATCCCACGATGCCGCCGAATCAAGATAAGACTAGTAACGACAAGCATATTGAACAAAATCAACGCCCACAACTACTTTGTGTTCTACTCGTGCATAGAAACTACGCATAGACCTAGCTCATGATGCCACTGTTGGGGAACGTAGCAGAAATTCAAAATTTTCCTACGTGTCACCAAGATCTATCTATGGAGAGACCAGCAACGAGGGGAAGGAGAGTGAATCTACATACCCTTGTAGATCGCTAAGCGGAAGCGTTCAAGTGAACGGGGTTGATGGAGTCGTACTCGTCGTGATTCAGATCACCGATGATCCTAGTGCCGAACGGACGGCACCTCCGCGTTCAACACACGTACAGCCCGGTGACGTCTCCCATGCCTTGATCCAGCAAGGAGAGAGGGAGAGGTTGAGGAAGACTCCATCCAATAGCAACACAATGGCGTGGTGGTGGTGGAGGAGCGTGGCAATCCTGCAGGGCTTCGCCAAGCACCACGGGAGAGGAGAAGAACTTGGGAGAGAGGGAGGGCGCCAGGGCTGTATGGTTGCCCTCCTTCCCCCACTATATATAGGGCCAAGGGAGGAGGGGGGCACCCCTTTGGCCCTTCCTCCAAGGAAGGGTCGTGCCCTCGAAGGGAGGGAGTCCCTCTTACCACCCAAGGGCACCTAGCACGTTCTGCTTCACCCCATTTGGCCATACCCCTTCCTTTCTCTTTGGCGCATGGGCCCTCACTGGCTGGTGCCCCCGCTGCGCCCATATAAGGCCCCAAGGTGCACCCCTCCACAGCCACGAGCGTCCGAGTGCGCCGCCTCCCTCGCACGGTGCCCCACCCTGGCGTGGACACCATCCCAGGACCTCTTCCGGTCGGTCCCGGTACAGCATACCGCCGGCCTTCGGTGACCCGAAACTGTTGCTAGCGATATCGGGCCGAAATAGCGCCACTTCCGATTATATAATTCTTGGAGCCTCCGGAGACAATGCACTCGACTTTCTGGAAGCCTCCTCGTGACCCACGTCCGGATGATCTCATCCGGCGGACTCCGAACAACATTCGGTACGCATACTACTTCCCTATTAACCCTAGCGTCATCGAACCTTAAGTGTGTAGACCCTACGGGTTCGGGAGACATGCAGACATGACCGAGAGACTCTCCGGTCAATAACCAACAGCGGGATCTGGATACCCATGTTGGCTCCCACATGTCTCCACGATGATCTCATCGGATGAACCACGATGTCAAGGACTTAATCAATCCCGTATACAATTCCCTTTGTCTAGCGGTACGATACTTGCCCGAGATTCGATCGTCGTATCCTCGATACCTTGTTCAATCTCGTTACCGGCAAGTCTCTTTACTCGTTCCGTAACACATCATCCCGTGATCAACTCCTTGATCACATTGTGCACATTATGATGATGTCCTACCGAGTGGGCCCAGAGATACCTCTCCGTTTCCACGGAGTGACAAATACCTTCGTCCAATGTCCCAGACACGGAGAACAAACTTCCCACGCTCTCGCACTTCGTGACCTAACCCCAACTAGACACTTTCTCAGAAGATACCCCTGTAGTGCACCTTTATAGTCACCCAGTTACTTGTACGTTTGGTACACCCAAAGCACTCCTAACGGTATCCAGGAGTTGCACAATCTATGTCTAAGGAAAGTAGAGCTACTCTGACATTAAGAAAAGCTTGTAGCATATGAATCAACATGATCTTGGTCACCTAGGCCTGTTAGATTAGGTCTTGTCCACTACCACAGGTCTCCGCGCGTCGATTTGGTCACCCATTCTCAGAAGTGATGTTGATCCCGTTATACGAGACCTAAGACACGCCGAAGCCCCGCCCGTCCTCACGAGAGGCCAATGCCGGTCCATGTTCCAGAGAAACGGCTCAACCATCTAACTTGCATGCGGACCAGAGCTAGAGTCATAGACCTAGACAGGCTTACTTAGGAAACCCGACGCTGGTGGGTGTGTGTCTAGGGTATCCACACATGTATCTGAATTTCCTATCAATACAAGTCTAGCATGGATAATAAACGACATCATAAGAGAGAGAAATCAACCACCTACATAACTGTAAAGTCTTATTGATCATGCCTCTAGGGCGATATTTCCAACAGTTCTAGCCTCCTCGGCCGCTGTGTTCTGGTGTGGCTGCGAGTTCATAGCTTTCACCACCCATAACACTTCACGGACTACGACAACGTCTTCCCCACCGACGAGCGCATGCACACTCTGCCATACCCCATCAACAACACTGCGGAGGAGCAGTGAAGGGCGCCCGGAGGAGGAGCAAGGAGGAGCCTGGTGGAGAAGCGGCGGCCATCTATCTATCTATCCTATCTTTTTAGCTAAAAAATCTGTATCTATCTATATTTGACTTGGTGTTATTTAAGTTGTAAGCTGTACTATTAATTCATGTTGTGGGCTTTGGTTGGCCCGAATTATCTATATTTATTATACAAAGTTTTACAGTGGTTGGGCTTTTTTGGAACCTTTTAATCTCTGGCATTTTAGTCATAGGAAAATAATGTCTCAAAAAAAAGTCATAGGAAGAAAACAATCACGCGCCGCCCCTCTCATCCACATAAGCAGAATAGTGTTAATCTAATCCTGTTCAATTAGAGCTGAGAGTGCTGTACAGAAGGGGCCCACCAGTAGGTTTGACCTGGCTGGCGCCTGACCTGGCTGACAGCATGAGCTGACACATGCTGACGCATAATCATTTTCTAGGATTTATTCTTATTTAGAAAATTCCAGAAAATAGTCAAAACTTCTAAATCAATTCATAGAAAATCAACCATAGCTCCAAATGAGATTTATATATGAAAAATTATCAGAAAAATTCAATCTATCCAACTGTAATGGTTTCATGATGGCATGACAAAACAAGTTACCTTGCTGTTTAGGCAGAATAAGGAAAAGCACTATTAAGGCCATGTTTAATGCTATATTTGAATCTTTGATTCAAATGAGTTCATTCCTTTCTAATAACTTGCATTAGGCCAAGACACATTCATATTGCCATGTCATAGCATGCATCATATTGTTGCATATCGTCATGTGTTGATTGTATTACGATGTGTTCTTCGTGGTAGGTTCTGCCTCCGAGGATATCCACGAGTATCCAACTGAAGGGCAGTATCCCACTACCACTCCATCAGGCAAGCAACCATTGATCATTCCGATACAAACCCATGTTCTCGCTTCTGCTCTTGTTTACTGCATTAAGACAACGCGATTCAAACTGCTGTGTGCTACGGTAGTTGAAACCTTATCCTCTGCATGACCTGTCATTGCCACAGTAACTAGATGAAACCCACTAGCATGTGTAGGAGTTGATTGAGCCATGTATGTGATTCTTACCTTGCTATGCCTGCTATGCTTAGAGTTGTGTCAGGTCTGGTTCATCTGGGGATGGGCTAGAGTGAAATGCTTATGCCGTAATGTGAGGGATGTTGAACATGTTTTGGTAAAGGTATCGATGAGAGGCCATGTAGGAGTACATGGTGGGTTGTTTCATTGAGGCCGTCCCTAAGCACTGAGATCTGTATGCGTGATTTAAGATTCAGCTACTACCACACATTGGGCCCTGAAATATGACCCCGCTCGACTTACTGACCCCTCTCGCCTCTGTCCAGGAGTTGCAACTAGTTTCTGGTGTTTGTAGGACACGTGTTGCGGCCGTGCGTAGCGCTGACCCTAGGGGTGGGCTATGTTGCGGTAGATACACCGTGGCACGGTGTATCGGGGAGTCACCCGTTGGTGTTGCGGGACCCTGTACACATCGTTTGGGGCCGTTGAGTTGGACTAGCCGATGCCTCCGGCCCGCGGGCCATCGCCTTCCCCCACGCACGACCGCATGACTTGCCAAATTTCACAACCTTTGACAAGCTCGTACTTCCCCCCTATCGTCTCTACCTGCCTGACCTCGCAAGCCTGGAATGAGCGAACTTGGCACTCACACGGCTAAATCCCTCCACAACCCACGGCGGCACCTTACTTCCATCCAGAGGCAACTAACCTGAGGTCTAGATGAGAGGGAGCAGATCCAGCCGGCGGCGAGAACGCACGACTTCGTGAGCATCGGCCGGCGTGCGCTGAAGCGTCACTAGTACAAACGCATGGCCCAGTGTTGTGATGGAGATCCACGTCTCTTCGGTTTGAATCAACTAATAATGGCGTTGACACGTGGCGACGTTCGAAGGAGCCACATTGACTGGAAGGACATGAGACAATCCACATGATGCGGAAGAAGGATATAAACAGAGGACTTGTGCTTCAAGCCGCTGCCCCGCACATATGGATGGAAACGAGTTGTGAACGAAGTATCACCCCTGCAGGGTATGAGAAACTATTCAAGTCGAATAGCCGCGTCCGCGTAAGACTACTATTATTTTAACTTCATGAGACAATTAATGGATAGCTCACTCCAGGATAACGACATCAGAGAGAGACATCCAAGATCACATCTTATTGAGCGTATTGATGGAGAGCTGCGGCCAATTTCGTCCAGCTCGTGGCCCAGTGAGGCGCTCAGAATCCAGTAAGCATCCAACTAGAATCAGGAACCACGGCACTATGGTGCCGTGAAGATTGTGGAGCCTCCCAACCGAGTCGGAGAACTCAGAAGCGAAGAGGAGGAGACAGTGGATGCGATCAAATCAGTAGCCCTCGTCCGTTCTCGTGTGACGGATGACACGCTTTCCAGCTCGGGCACCTCCCGGGACAATCATAGCCAAGGCTCGCCTTCGAGAAGGTGCGAGTAGTCCATTGTGATTGGTGAGTAGTGGAGCTCTCGTGTGCGAAAACTATTTTACTGTAGACAAGTTCCGTATGGATACCTTAGGCCAAGAGTCTAATTTTTAAGTAGCTTAGAGCCTGGCTTCTCCCACCTCACCTAACAATCCTCTCTACATCTCTCTCAGTGCTACAGTTGGTGTGGATAATGGAATATCAATCTAGGAGCTACAGAGTTTATAATGATATCCGCTGAATATATAGTCTGGTTGTATGTGAGTGTGATTCTTGATGTTACCAGTTAATAGCCTATCCTATCTGCCGATAAATCCAAATACATTGTAGCTGTCTTCTATTATATTCTAACTATGATACGTTTTACTATATTTATTTTTGGTATTACCTTTTTTTGGGACTTACATTAGCATCACTTTTATCTTGGTAAGCTACTCAGCTCTTATAAAGATGCTCATGAGGATGCTCCTTGTTCTACATGATTGGTACTCAACTGAGTTGACAATTAATCCATGACAAGCCACCTCCATATTATTTATTGCCTTCCAACCTCGTACTGACACTAATCTGTCAGCTAAAAAACTTTGCGCCCAATTTCTCGGATGTATCACGTGAAACTATATTCTGTAGAAACCCCCCTAATTCAAAGTAAGCCACTGACTCATACGGAGAGTGACTAGCCCAACCCCCCCAGAGTCCACCACAATAGGTGATCGCCGGGTCAACGCCAATCACCTTAGACATGGCCGATACAAAGTGCTAGCCAGTCATTGCCTATGTAGACTTAGCAGGCCCCTGGCCGCCACTGGTCATGACTTCCGAGAGCCCCATACCACTGACTCACCCCCCACGCCCCCACACACTCAAAGCACCCTTTCTGTATAAAACTATCGCAATTCCTTGTCTTATGAAGTTCGTCCGACAATATAACCTGTCCTATGGCCATGTCTTCCACTAAAATTGTATTGCATTATGTGTCAATACTTTCATTGCCATCTTTTGTTGCCTTGACATTATTGTTCTGATCATTAATATTCTACTAGAGAGCAACATATTATATAATTGTTGAATGTTAAAACTAGAACTTGCACATGTGAGCTCTTCGCGTTTTTGTTTGCTTGTTATAGTCATTGTACTGTTTGTCATTATAACTGTTTCAACATAACTGTAATTTTCACTAAGTCCTAACCTGTAACAGCAACTTTGCCATTCGTGTTTGTTTCGAAAAAAAACTGGAGTTCACAAGGCTGGAGACCTGAGTTGTGAGGCTAGGAGGCTGATGGCGCTGCTGCTGGCTGATCCTTCTTCTTCCAGCTTTTTGTTCCTCCTTTTCTCTCTACTCGTTGGATTCCTGGGCCTACATCCCTATGTGCTTTAATGTATTAAGTTGATCCTTTGAATTTATTGTATTAGATTTAATGTGGAAGTACCTTAATCTACTATGAAAGAGATGTTGGTTCTATGACTGATAATTTCTAGGAGCATGCTTAAATTCAATATTTAGGGATTTTTTTTGAATTGTTTGGATTGCTTACCACATGTGTCACGTGGTCAATATGTAGGGATTATTAACATATGAAAACAACAATTCGATCGCCTATGTAAATGTGTACAACATAATTTTCAAGATAAATTGAAACATGACACGTGCACATGCAATTTGCCAACAGGTCCAGTTGTAGTAGAAAAAGACAGCATGTGCACGTATCCAACCGTGCCTCCTACGATTTTGTTCCATGCTTTTGTCGCCACATGTCTTTGGAAGTAAAAAAATATAAGGTGATTTTCTCATAATAAACCGTTTTGGAGAGAAATTTGCAACCAACCAAAAATATCTACTGCGTGCAACTTGGCCCCCGTGGGGAGATTGGATCGACTCCTAGATTATAGGGTGAGGCCATCGTGATCGTGAGAGAAGAAATCTTTTTTCAAGGAAGGTAGGAATTTTGTGTGGTTACAAAATGGACCTTATGTAATTAAGGAAATTATTATTTAACAGAAACCTTGCTATTTTCAAGCCATTATAAAAATAACTAAATTGTTTTGGCAAAAAAAAGTTGATTATGGGTTAGTTCGTTTTGTGGACACGTACGTGTAGTGGTGCATGCTGTGGGCCCAGGTGGCTCTAGGTGCATGCAGTGTATCATGCTGGCTAGGGGTGCACAAGGTAGTAACCTGGTGAATCGGGGTGGAAGTCTTGTGCTAATTCTATTTTGTGGTGTGCGACATATGAGTCTACCCGGGGGGAATGCTTGGGCTTGGGGGCCGGTGTAAGTGGTGTGGGTCTACTGTAAGTGGTGCGCCACGTGAATCTAGACGGCGGGGTGCATGGTTTGGATCTAGCTACCTTGAGGTAACGCATCCGGTTTGCGCACTGAGTGCGGGCCCGTTCCTCCGTTTTCATCGGTGCTTTCTCTCGGGTCAACGGAGAACAATCCAAACGCGCATGCTAGGTCCCGGCCTTTCTTGGGTCCCGCGTGCCATATTCGGGACATTGCCGCATTTCTAGGGTAGTATCATCGGGAATTCACGATCTATACTGCGGCCACATGAAATCATAGCAGGGAATGGGGTAACAATCACATGCTAAGCTCTTTGGTCCATATATATGGGCCATGTGCCACCAAAGAGAAGGGCCGCCTCGGAGCCATTGTCCATTGAGAGGAAATGAGTCTGGCCTATGAACGGTGTGCGGGGCCTGCCCCTTCATCTACTTCAGACCTCCGTGCCGCAAGATGTGGACCCTAGCAACCAAGGCTCGTCCCGTGCGCCGCACACCAACTGGACCCACACCGTGCATGCACGCGTGGCCAAGTAGACACTCACCGGTGAACCTTGACAATGTACACAAGATGCATGCGCACTCATTAGCCATCTAGCACCCAGCCATGCACACCTAGCCAGCTTCACTCAAACCGTGAACCGTTTGCCAGGTTCACCCACACCATCCATCCATTATTGACCCCTCCTCGGTTCGTTGGACCTCCGACACGAGTCCCTTCCCTCGGCATTTCAGGTATGTCAAAGCAACACGCGACTACACATATTGCACACCGAGATACGACGTCATTCACTAGTGCCAGCCAAAATGATGGACACTAGCGCATGGTTAGGATCGAGAAGCCTAGCGGCACATGATGTCGGCCCGATTGGTTGGGGGTGCATGACATGGGTCCAGATGAAACGCATGGCATCACATGGATCCACATTCCCCTGCCCAATACCAGACAGCAGGTATATACTAGACGAATCCAAGCGGCCGCTGGCGAAGCTTGGAAACCATGTGTTATATGCATGCTGAATTTCAATATTTAGGAATTATTAACATACGAAAACAATAATTCAAGCGTCTATGTAAAGGTGTACAACATAATTTTCAATAAAAATATGAAACATGACACGTGCACATGCAACTTGCCAACAAGTGCACTTGTAGTACAAAAAGACAACATGTGCACGTATCCCACCATGCCTTCTACAATTTTTTTCCATGTTTTTTCGCCACATATCTTTGGAAGGAAAAACAAAATAATGTGATTTTCCCATAAAAAACCGTGATGGCGAGATGGTTGCAACCAACCAAGATAGATAGTGCGTGGAAGTTGTCCCCCGTGGGGAGATTGGAACGACCACTCCTAGATAGGGCGAGGCCACCGTGAACGTGATCGTGAGAGGGTGAAGAAGGATTCGTTTTTTTGAGGGAAAGGAAGTAATTTTGTGGGTTTACAAAAAGGAATGCACCCCTTTTTGAGGGACAACAAATGCACGTTATAATGTGTAACTAATGAAATTATAATTTAACATAAACCTTGCTATTTTCAAGAAATTTAAAAACAACTTACTTCTTTTGGCAAAAAAATGTTGATAATGTGATAGTCCATTTTTTGGACACTTACGTGTAGTGGTGCATGTTGTGGAAATCGGGGTGGAAGTCTTGTGCTAAGCTATTTTGCGGGGTGCGGCATATGATTCTACACGGGGAATGGTTGGCTTGGGGGCCGGCGTAAGTGATGTGGGTCTAGTGTCTAAGTGGTGCACCACGTGGGTCTAGACGGCGGGGGTGCATGGTTTGGATCTAGCTACCTTGAGGTAACGTGTCCGGTTTGCGCAATGAATGCGGGCCCGTTCCTCCATTTTCGTCGATGCTCTCTCTTGGGTCAACGGAGAACAACCCAAAAGCGCATGCAAGGTCTCGGCCTTTCTCGGAGCCCGTGCTTGCCATATTCGGGACATTTGCCGCATTTCTAGGGCAGTATCCTCGGAAATTCAGGATCTATACCGTGGCCACATGAAATCACAGCACGGATTGGGGGTGACAGTTCCATGCTAAGCTCTGGTCCATATATGTGCCATGTGCGACCAATGGGCAGGGCCGCCTCAGAGCCATTGTTAAGGGAAAAAAGTGCCGGGTCTCGTCTGCCGCTGCTATAATCCGTGAAAATTCATGAGGGATCCAAATTTCTTGGGACCTTTTCCGGTGTGGGTGTGGTCGAACAACGAGAGCGGCACGCATAAGCCTTCACATAGGTTGTGTGTAAACGAGACCAAAACGCATCCCGGAGCTAGCCATCGAGAGGGAACAAGTCCTGCTTGTGGACGAAGACCGGGGCCCGCCCCTTCATCTGCTTCAGAACTCTGTGTCGCAAGTTTTGGGCCCTACACACCAAGGCACATCCCATGCGCCGAACGCAAACTGGACCCACACCATGCATGCACGCATGGCCACGTAGACAACCACCATTCAACCTTGACAATGTACAGATGACGCATGCGCACTCATTAGCCATCTAGCCCCCCAGCCATGCAAACCTAGCCACCTAAACTCAAACCATGCACCATTAGCTAGGTTGACCCACACCATACATCCAGCATTGACCCCACCGCGGTTCGTTGGACCTTCGACGAGTCCCTTCGGTATGCCAGGCACGCCAAAGAGACACGCGGCTTCACATATTGCACACCGAGATCCGACGTCATTCACTAGTGCTAGCAAACCTGTCCGCATGAGCATCTCTGCGCATGGTGGACACTAGCTTGTTGTTTGGATCGAGAAGGCTAGCGGCGCATGTTTTGGCCCGGTTGGCTCGGGGTGCATGATATGGGTCCAGACGAAACACATGGCATCGCGTGGATCAACATTCCCCTCCTTGGTACCGGACATCGGATATATGGCAGACGAATCCGCGCGGTTGCTGACGAAGTTTTGTCACATCCATTTTCCATTCCATTGTTTGTAAAGTTTTACAACATATTTTAGGACAAATATAAAACATGACACGTGCAGATGAAACAAGCCTACAAATTCAGTTGTCCCACTGTATGACTTTGTTCTGTGTAATGAGGGAGCAGTTGCATTACACAATTTTTTGAAGGGAAGTTGCATTACTCCTAAATCATGGTTGTGCATGACCGGGCTATTCATTTTAGTGAGAAGTGAGAAGTTATGTTTTGACGTGGCAAGACGTGTTGGTGTGAACAATGCACGGGGAGGTGTGAACGTGGCAACAACTCCTTTTGACTGCCCACGACTAAACGGTGGCTCCGCTTCCCCATAGCACGCTCCGCTTCCCCATTAGCATTTATCACATCGCCGCCACCCTCTTCCCGTCCTCTTCCCCATCTACAAATTCGAGGGTTTCCTCCTCCCACGCCTCACCACTCGCCTGCCCACCCCGCCACTGCTCCCTTCCCGCCGCTGCACCTCCGCCGTCGAGATGCCCAAGCGCACCATGGGAGGGAGGGCCGACGCCATGGCGCACGAAGCATCTAAGCACCATGCCAAGCTACACATGGAGAAACCCCTCCCCGCCGGCGAGGGGTCTAGCCGGCAGCAGGGCGGCCGTGACGTCGTCGACCACGTCCAGGCTCCGGTGCAGGTGTCACCTACGCCGGAGCAGGTGACTCCTCTGCCACGCCATCTGCCTCCTCTGCCGCAGCCCGTGGTCAACGTCGACGGCGACGACGACGAAGAAGAGGTCAGTCCTATTTTAGGAAATATCCTAAGTTTCCTTGTTCAGTCCCTTATCTATTTTTGGGCATGGCTAGGGTTTCTGCTTTTCTTCCATCTATGAAATCCGTACCTAGATTCGTTAGATCAGGTAGGTTTGGTCCACATGGGTGCATGGGTGTGGGGGTCGGCTCCTCATTGCATAGGTTATCTTGTTTTTAAGATCTACCAACCACTCCGATCCATGGCTCTCGTGCATCCAAAATGTGTTGATGCCAAATTTTAAGATAGATCTACCAACCACCCGAAATTATTTGCCCCAAATTTCTTATATATGGTTATTTTATTTTAAATGTACTAAAAGTGGTGTAGTTTATGCACTAAACTTCATGTCAATTTGTATAAAACTAGCCTCTTACGCTTAATCCAGCAAACACATTTTTTGTCGTTCAATTTGCTCTACACCAATTGCTTGATTCCTGGAGTCCAATTACCATAGGCTGTAATATTATTGACTTGTTATCATCCCTATTTGAAATATATTATTTGGTTGCTTATTTTCATCATAATATTTTCTGCAAGTAAAGGATAACAACACCATGCCTTGTTTATGAAAATGTCATACTAAATAATCTTCATTTTCTGTCATTCATGTCTGTACTGCCAGTATGATGAAAAAAAAATATTATCACATGAACATTTTAGCTATTACGTACTCCTAACTCTTTAATTTCTTGAGTAATAGAAGCAGAGGCAGAAGAATGCCTTCTGGACTCAAAAGACAACTTGATCTCAGCCATTTGAAATATATTGTTGTGGTTTTGGTTTGCAATATTAATTTTTGAACACCCAACTTTGAAATCCTGGATCTGAAGCTGTGTTGCTAGGTTGCATTAGTTTAGGCATGTATATGACATTTTTTGATCTATATAAAATATTCTGTTATTTATGTGGGACCAGGTAGCTGCTCTGGCTCCTCAGACGGAGCAGGTGAAGCCTCCTGTGCCCGAGCATGTGGTCATCGGCGATGTCAACAAAGAAGACGTTAGTCATCTATCTCCTTTATTTTTTTGTAGAATCCTAGGTGTGCTCTGGTCAATCATAGGTGTCAAGCTAGATTTGTTAGATCCGTTAGGTTTCAGGGCGGATCCACATGGGTGCATGGGTGTGGGGGTCGGCTCCTCATTGTATAGGTTATCTTTATTTAAGATCTACGAACCACTCGGATCTCATGGTTCTCGTGCATCCAAAATGTGTTGATGCCAAATTTTGATAGCAGCAGCACCGGTACAGACGTACAGTACTGCACCCGAATTTTTTTTGGCCGAAATTTCTTATATAAGGTACTTGACCGGCATGAAACTGTCCTTGCACAGCCATTTATGTGGGCCCCGGTAGCTGCTCTGGTTCCTCAGACAGAGCAGGTGTCTCCTCTACCGCGGGTGACGCCTCCGGTGCCCGAGCCTGTGGTCGCTGGCGACGTCAACAAAGACGACATTAGTCATCTATCTCCTTTAGTTTTTTGTAAAATCCTATGTGTGCTCTGGTCAGTCCTTTTCTCTATTTTTGGGGAAGGCCGGGGTTTCTTTTTATCTTTGATCGATGGACTCCATATCAATATTCTGTAGATTTGTTAGGTAACTAGCTAGGTTACATGTGTTGAGCCCTGTATAGGCAATATTTTGATGTAGATAAATTATTCTGATAATAAAGCCACCTAGGTTTGGTGACTGTGCTAATACAAATACGTAGCTTGATCTTGGAATTGAATTGCCTACGTAGGTGATTGTGAAAATATTTTCTGCAACTTAAGGATAACAACACCATGCCTTGTTTATGAAAATGTCATATTGTATGGTCATGAAGCAAATAATCTTCATTTTCTGTCATTCATGTCAGTACTGTCATTATGATGGACTAAGAATATTTTCACATGTAAATTTTAGATATTACTCCCTCCATTTGAAAAATATTGTTGTGGTTTTAGTTTGCAATATAAATTTTTGAACACCCAAGTATGAAATCCTGGATCCGTAGCTGTATAGCTAGATTACATTTATTGAGGCATGTATATGTCAGTTTTTGACCTATATAAATTATTCTGCTAATAATCCGGAACAGGTAGCTCCTCTGGCTCCTCTGCCGGAGCAGGTGGTGGCTCCTCAGCCTCAGCCGGGTGTTCGTCTGCCGCGGATGTTGCCTCCCCTGCCCCCACCTGTGGTCGTCGCCGACGAGAACGAAGAAGAGGTTAGTCATCTATCCCCTTTATTTATTTATTTATTTTGTAATATCCTAGGTTTTCTCTGGTCAGTACAAGGCAAATAAGGTATTGAAATGTTGAGTACATGTTTGGTTGCACTTGATCAATCTTTGGTTCAAATGGTCCATAAGTGGCTGTGGCAATGATTTTAAACATTGATTATCTCTAAGCAATGGCTATTTTAGAAAGAAATTGGATATCATCAATGTTTTACTTGAGTTGTTTTAATTAGTTCTTTTGTAGGGTTTTTATTATTTATGCCACCAGTTGTATCCCACTACTCAGTTTTTCCCTTAGAAGTTACAGCCGCTCAAAAATGCCATCAATTCATGACATGCTTACTCAGAAATGCCATTAGATGTATAAAAAATGCCATCGTTCCGTTAGATGTTTGCTCAATAATGCCATTAGACATTGTAATTTTCATTTAAAACTTGTTGACCATCCAATATGACAAAAAAAGCCCAGACCCACATTTCAATTCTCTCTATCTCACAATGATAAGTATGGCCCCACTTGTGAGGAGTAAGTAAGCGAATAATTTTACAGGAAAATAAGAACGCTGTTGGGATCAAGTGGGCCCACACTTTATTGTAGTGAGATAGAGGGAGAGCTGGCATGTTGGTCCATAGGTATTGATGCCATTATAGCATGTCAAGATAGATTTGATATCACAATAATGATGTGCAGTGGCATTTTTGAGCATGTGTCTAAAGAAGCGATGGCTTTTTTAGCAGTAGAAATTCCTAGTGGTGATACTTAATTGTGGGACACAACTGGTGGCATAAATGATAAAAACCCTTTTTTGTAAGTACAACATTTGGGATCACTTATTGTCAGAATTCATAATAATTAACTACTTTACCTAGAACGTTGAATGGTTCAGGAACATTGATGGGTGGGGTATCGATCAACAGGGGAAACTTCCACGATGATAACATGTGGACTTTCAATATCCATCATCATAAACACACAAAATTCTAACCCTAAATAGATACAGCTCACGAGCTATTTTATCTAGTCATGCATGTAAGTTATACGTCTTTTTTTGCATTAGTATATATGTATGCTGCTCTGCCATGTTACATCATCAGTTCATGCATTTTTACGTAACAAGTGAATTTTGTTGCACTAAAGGTTGTTTGGTTAGTGACTTTGCCAAAGATTGCCATACCAAAGGTTAGGCAATTTTGACCAACTTAAGTGAGTGTTTGGTTCCAGCCACACCTTAGGCAAGCCACACTTGGGTCCCACATGGCATACACACAAAAAGTGTGGCAAGGTTCCCTTAGGCTTGCCAACTTGTGGCTCTCATTTTGATGAACTAACCTTAGGCAAGCTTGGGAAAAATGTGTGGCAAAATGTGGCAATGCTAGTGCTCTCTTCGACATGTATGATTGATCCTTCATTTTTTTACTATATGGTACTATCCCATTTAGTTGCTTATGTACCAACTAATAAGTTATGAATTTATTTTTTCAACATCATTTGAAGATATTTTACGTTGTCATCAATTACATTATGTTTCATAGACTCTGTGCCTGCTGAATTCTCATATTAGATATACTTACGCAACATTTGGTACTACATGTAGGTGTTGGGGAACGTTGCAGAAAACAAAAAATTTCCTACTCATTTCACCAAGATCATCTAGGAGTTCATCTAGCAACGAGTCATTGGATGCATCTACATACCTTTGTAGATCGCGCACGGAAGCGTTCAAAAGAACGGTGATGATGTAGTCGTACTCGACGTGATCCAAATCACCGATGACCAGCGCCGAACGGACGGCACCTCCGTGTTCAACACACGTACGGGACGGGAGACGTCTCCTCCTTCTTGATCCAGCAAGGGGGAAGGAGAGGTTGATGAAGATCCAGCAGCACGACGGCGTGGTGGTGGATGCAGGGCGTCACAGAAGCAGGGCTTCGCCTATGCTACGAAAAGGAGACGTAACGGGGAGAGAGGGAGGCACCAGGGGCTGGTGTCAAATCCCTCCTCTCCCCCCCACTATATATAGGGGTGCCATGGGGGGGCTCCGGCCCTAGTAGATGAGATCTACTAGGGGGGGGGCGGCCAAGGGGAGGATTCCCTCCCCCCCAAGGCACCTAGGGGTGCCTTCCACCACATGGACTCTTCCATGGTGGAACCCTAGGCGCAT
>NC_053024.1:717125021-717228828 GCF_003073215.2 Triticum urartu | reverse complement strand
AAGGAAATGATACTTGACATTAGAAAAGCTTTAGCATACGAACTACACGATCTAGTGCTATGCTTAGGATTGGGTCTTGTCCATCACATCATTCTCCTAATGATGTGATCCCGTTATCAACGACATCCAATGTCCATGGTTAGGAAACCGTAACCATCTATTGATCAACGAGCTAGTCAACTAGAGGCTTACTAGGGACATGGTGTTGTCTATGTATCCACACATGTATCTGAGTTTCCTATCAATACAATTATAGCATAGATAATAAACGATTATCATGAACAAGGAAATATAATAATAACCAATTTATTATTGCCTCTAGGGCATATTTCCAACAGTCTCCCACTTGCACTAGAGTCAATAATCCAGTTCACATCGCCATGTGATTAACACTCACAGGTCACATCGCCATGTGACTAACACCCAAAGAGTTCTGGGTTTGATCATGTTGCTTGTGAGAGAGGTTTTAGTCAACGGGTCTGAACCTTTCAGATCCGTGTGTGCTTCACAAATCTCTATGTCATCTCCTAGATGCAGCTACCACGTTCTATTTGGAGCTATTCCAAATAATTGTTCTACTATACGAATCCAGTTTACTACTCAGAATAATCTGGATTAGTGTCAAAGTTTGCATCGGCGTAACCCTTTACGACGAACTCTTTTACCACCTCCATAATCGAGAAAATTCCTTAGTCCACTAGTTACTAAGGATAACTTTGACCACTGTCCTGTGATCCGTTCTTGGATCACTCTTGTACCCCTTGACTGACTCATGGCAAGGCACACTACAGGTGCGGCACACAACATAGCATACTGTAGAGCCTATGTCTTAAGCATAGGGGACGACCTTCGTCCTTTCTCTCTATTCTGCCGTGGTCGAGCTTTAAGTCTTAACTTCATACCTTACAACTCAGGCAAGAACTCCTTCTTTGACTGATCCATCTTGAACACCTTCAAGATCATGTCAAGGTATGTGCTCATTTGAAAGTACTATTAAGCGTTTTGATCTATCCTTATATATCTTGATGCTCAATGTTCAAGTAGCTTAATCCAGGCTTTACATTGAAAAACACTTTCCAAATAACCCTATATGCTTTCCAGAAATTCTACGTCATTTCTGATCAACAATATGTTAAAACATATACTCATCAGAAATTCTATAGTGCTCCCACTCACTTCTTTGGAAATACAAGTTTCTCATAAACTTTGTATAAACCCAAAATCTTTGATCATCTCATCAAAGTGTACATTCCAACTCCGAGATGCTTACTCCAGTCCTTAGAAGGATTGCTGGAGCTTTGCATACTTATTAGCATCTTTCAGGATTGACAAAACCTTCCGGTTGTATCACATACAACCTTTCCTCAAGAAAAACGTCGAGGAAACAATGTTTTGACATCCTATCTGCAAGATTTCATAAATAATGCAGTGACTGCTAATATAATTCCAACAGACTCTTAGCATCGCTACGAGTGAGAAAGTCTCATCGCAGTCAACTCCTTGAACTTGTCGGAAAACATCTTAACGACAAGTCGAGCTTTCTTAATGGTGACATTTACCATCATTGTCCGTCTTCCCTTTTAAAATCCATATGTACCTAACAGCCTTACGACCATCAAGTAGTTCTTCCAAAGTCTATACTTTGTTTTTATACATGGATCCTCTCTCGGATTTTATGGCCTCGAGCCATTTATCGGAATCCGGGCCCACCATCTCTTCTCCATAGCTCGTAGGTTCATTGTTGTCTAGCAACATGACTTCCAAGACAGGGTTACGTACCACTCTGAAGTAGTACGCATCCTTGTCATCCTACGATGTTTGGTAGTGACTTGATCTGAAGTTTCATGATCACTATCATAAGCTTCCACTTCAATTGGTGTAGGTGCCACAGGAACAACTTCTTGTGCCCTGCCACACACTAGTTGAAGAGACGGTTCAATAACCTCATCAAGTCTCCACCATCCTTCCACTCAATTCTTTCAAGAGAAACCTTTCCTCGAGAAAGGACCCGATTCTAGAAACAATCCCTTATTGCTTTCGGATCTGAGACAGGAGGTATACCCAACTGTTTTTGGGTTGTCCTATGAAGATGCATTTATCCGCTTTGGGTTCGAGCTTATCGGCCTGAAACTTTTCCACATAAGCGTCGCAGCCCCAAACTTTTAAGAAATGACAGCTTAGGTTTCTCTAAACCATAGTTCATACGGTGTCATCTCATCGGAATTACGTGGTGCCCTATTTAAAGTGAATGTGGTTGTCTCTAATGCTTAACCCATAAACTATTGTGGTAATTCGATAAGAGACATCATGGTATGCATCATATCCAATAGGGTGCAGTTATGATGTTCAGACACACCATCACACTATGGTGTTCCAGGCTGTATTAGTTGTGAAACGATTTCCACAATGTCTTAATTTTGTGCCAAACTCGTAATTCAGATATTCATCTCTATGATCATATCATAGATCTTTTATCCTCTTGTCACGACGATCTTTCAACTTCACACTGAAATTACTTGAACCTTTCAATAATTCAGACTCGTGATTCATCAAGTAAATGTACTCAACATCTACTCAAATCATCTGTGAAGAAAGAACATAACGATATCCACTACATGCCTCAGCACTCATTGGACTGCACACATCAAAATGTATTACTTCCAACAATTTGCTTTCTAGTTCCATTTTACTGAAACCGAGGCTTTCAGTCATCTTGCCCATGTGGTATGATTTGCATGCCTCAAGTGATTCAAAATCAAGTAAGTCCAAACGGTCCATTTGCATGGAGTTTCTTCATGCATACACACCAATAGACATGGTTCGCATGTCTCAAAATTTCAAAAATGAGTGAGTCCAAAGATCCATCAACATGGAGCTTCTTCATGCGTTTTATACCGATATGACTTACGTGGCTGTGCCACAAGTAGGTGGTACTATCATTACTATCTTTTGGCATGAACATGTGTATCACTACGATCGAGATTCAATAAACCATTCATTTTAGGTGTAAGACCATTGAAGGTATTATTCAAATAAACAGAGTAACCATTATTCTCCTTAAATGAATAACCGTATTGCGATAGACATAATCCAATCATGTCTATGCTCAACACAAACACCAATCTCGATGGTAGAAGGAGCGTACGATATTTGATTATATCAACATTGGAAACACTTCCAACACATATCATCAGCTCACCTTTAGCTAGTCTCCATTTATTCCGTAGCTTTTATTTCGAGTTACTAACACTTAGCAACCGAACCGGTATCTAATACCCTGGTGCTACTAGGAGTACTAGTAAAGTACACATCAACACAATGTATATCCAATATACTTCTATCGACCTTGCCAGCCTTCTAATCTACCAAGTATCTAGGGTAATTCTGCTCCAGTGGTTGTTCCCCTTATTACAGAAGCACTTAGTCTCGGGTTTGGGTTCAACCTTGGGTTTCTTCACTAGAGCAGCAGCTGAATTGCCGTGTCATGAAGTATCCCTTCTTGCCCTTGCCCTTCTTGAAACTAGTGGTTTCACTAACCATCAACAATTGATGCTCCTTCTTGATTTCTACTTTCGCGGTGTCAAACATCGCGAATATCTCAAGGATCATCATATATGTCCCTGATACATTATAGTTCATCACGAAGCTCTAACAGCTTGGTGGTAATGACTTCGGAGAAACATCACTATCTTATCTGGAAGATCAACTCCCACTTGATTCAAATGATTGTTGTACTCAGACAATCTGAGCACAAGCTCAACAATTGAGCTTTTCTCCCTTAGTTTGCAGGCTAAGAAAATCGTCGGAGGTCTTATACCTCTTGACGTGGGCACGAGCCTGAAATCCCAATTTCAGCCCTCAAAACATCTCATATGTTTCGCGACGTTTCAAAACGTCTTCGGTGCCTCAATTCTAAACCGTTTAACTGAACTATCACGTAGTTATCAAAATGTGTATGTCAGATGTTCGCAACATCCATAGACGACGTTCGAGGTTCAGCACACTAAGCGGTGCATTAAGGACATAAGCCTTCTATGAAGCAATGAGGACAATCCCCAGTTTACGAACCTAGTCCGCACAATTGCTACTATCAACTTTCAACTAATTTTTCTCTAGGAACATATCTAAACAGTAGAACTAAAGCGCGAGCTACGACATAATTTGCAAAATCCTTTTGACTATGTTCAGGATAATTAAGTTCATCTTATGAACTCCCACTCAGATAGACATCCCTCTAGTCATCTAAGTGATTACATGATCCGAGTCAACTAGGCCGTGTCCGATCATCACGTGAGACGGACTAGTCAACATCGGTGAACATCTTCATGTTGATCGTATCTGCCATACGACTCATGCTCGACCTTTCGGTCTTCTGTGTTCCGAGGCCATGTCTGTACATGCTAGGCTCGTCAAGTTAACCTAAGTGTTTTGCATGTGTTCCGAGGCCATGTCTGTACATGCTAGGCTCGTCAACACCCGTTGTATATGAACGTATGAATCTAACACCCGATCATCATGTGGTGCTTCGAAACTACAAACTTTCGCAATGGTGCACAGTTAGGGGGAACACTTTCTTGAAATTTCAATGAGGGATCATCTTATTTACTACCGTCGTTCTAAGCAAATAAGATGTATAAACATGATAAACATCACATGCAATCAAATAATAGTGACATGATATGGCCAATATCATATAGCTCCTTTGATCTCCATCTTGGGGCTCCATGATCATCTTGTCACCGGCATGACACCATGATCCCCATCATCATGATCTCCATCATCGTGTCTCCATGAAGTTGTCACGTCATCTATTACTTCTACTACTACAACTAACGGTTAGCAATAAAGTAAAGTAATTACATGATGTTTATGTTGACACGCAGGTCATAAATAAATTAAGACAACTCCTATGGCTCCTGCCGGTTGTCATACTCATCGACATGCAAGTCGTGATTCCTATTACAAGAACATGATCAATCTCATACATCACATATATCATTCATCACATCCTTTGGCCATATCACACCACATAGCATACCCTGCAAAAACAAGTTAGACGTCCTCTAATTGTTGTTTGCATGTTTTACGTGGCTGCTATGGGTTTCTAGCAAGAATGTTTCTTACCTACGCAAAGACCACAACGTGATATGCCAATTGCTATTTTCCCTTCATAAGGACCCTTTTCATCGAATCCGATCCGACTAAAGTAGGAGAGACAGACACCCGCTAGCCACCTTATGCAACTAGTGCATGTCAGTCGGTGGAACCTGTCTCACGTAGGAGTACGTGTAAGGTCGGTCCGGGCCGCTTCATCCCACGATGCCGCCGAATCAAGATAAGACTAGTAACGACAAGCATATTGAACAAAATCAACGCCCACAACTACTTTGTGTTCTACTCGTGCATAGAAACTACGCATAGACCTAGCTCATGATGCCACTGTTGGGGAACGTAGCAGAAATTCAAAATTTTCCTACGTGTCACCAAGATCTATCTATGGAGAGACCAGCAACGAGGGGAAGGAGAGTGAATCTACATACCCTTGTAGATCGCTAAGCGGAAGCGTTCAAGTGAACGGGGTTGATGGAGTCGTACTCGTCGTGATTCAGATCACCGATGATCCTAGTGCCGAACGGACGGCACCTCCGCGTTCAACACACGTACAGCCCGGTGACGTCTCCCATGCCTTGATCCAGCAAGGAGAGAGGGAGAGGTTGAGGAAGACTCCATCCAATAGCAACACAATGGCGTGGTGGTGGTGGAGGAGCGTGGCAATCCTGCAGGGCTTCGCCAAGCACCACGGGAGAGGAGAAGAACTTGGGAGAGAGGGAGGGGCTGCACCAAAGGCAAAGGTGTGTCCCAAGAGGCTCTCCTACCCTCACTATATATAGGGATCCCAAGGGGGGTGCGCCAGCCCCTAGGAGATCCAATCTCCAAGGGGGCGGCGGCCAGGGGAGGAGTCCTCCCCCCCCAAGGCACCTAGGAGGTGCCTTCCCCTGCTGGGACTCTTCCTTTAGGGTTTCCCCAGGCGCATGGGCCTCTTGGGGCTGGTGCCCTTGGCCCATGTAGGCCAAGGCGCACCCCCTACAGCCCATGTGGCCCCCCGGGGTAGGTGGCCCCACCCGGTGGGCCCCCGGGACCCCTCCGGTGGTCCCGGTACAATACCGATGACCCCGAAACTTGTCCCGATGGCCGAAACAGGACTTCCTATATATAAATCTTTACCTCCGGACCATTCCGGAACTCCTCGTGACGTCCGGGATCTCATCCGGGACTCCGAAAAACATTCGGTAACCACATACAAGCTTCCTTTATAACCCTAGCGTCATCGAACCTTAAGTGTGTAGACCCTACGGGTTCGGGAGACATGCAGACATGACCGAGACGTTCTCCGGTCAATAACCAACAGCGGGATCTGGATACCCATGTTGGCTCCCACATGTTCCACGATGATCTCATCGGATGAACCACGATGTCAAGGACTTAATCAATCCCGTATACAATTCCCTTTGTCTACCGGTATGTTACTTGCCCGAGATTCGATCGTCGGAATCCAATACCTAGTTCAATCTCGTTACCGGCAAGTCTCTTTACTCGTTCCGTAACACATCATCCCGTGATCAACTCTTTGGTCACATTGCGCATATGATGATGTCCTACCGAGTGGGCCCAGAGATACCTCTCCGTTAACACGGAGTGACAAATCCCAGTCTCGATTCGTGCCAACCCAACAGACACTTTCGGAGATACCTGTAATGCACCTTTATAGTCACCCAGTTACGTTGTGACGTTTGATACACCCAAAGCATTCCTACGGTATCCGGGAGTTGCACAATCTCATGGTCTAAGGAAATGATACTTGACATTAGAAAAGCTTTAGCATACGAACTACACGATCTAGTGCTATGCTTAGGATTGGGTCTTGTCCATCACATCATTCTCCTAATGATGTGATCCCGTTATCAACGACATCCAATGTCCATGGTTAGGAAACCGTAACCATCTATTGATCAACGAGCTAGTCAACTAGAGGCTTACTAGGGACATGGTGTTGTCTATGTATCCACACATGTATCTGAGTTTCCTATCAATACAATTATAGCATAGATAATAAACGATTATCATGAACAAGGAAATATAATAATAACCAATTTATTATTGCCTCTAGGGCATATTTCCAACACTTTCTACGGAGGATTTGCGCCCAAGTGGCATCAGTCCCACTTGATAACTTCCACAACCACTTGCTGAAAAGACATTATTCTTAACTTCAAGATTCTCAATACCAAGACCCCCTTGGTCTTTCGATCTACAGATGATGTCCAATTTGGCTAACCGGTATTTTCTTTTTAGCTCATCACCTTGCCAAAAGAAACACGATCTATAGAAGTCCAGTCTTTTCCTAACTCCAACTGCGACTTCGAAGAAAGACAACAGAAACATAGGCATACTGGTGAGAACCAAATTAATCGGCCTCCGTATGACATGAGCTTGCCCTTCCAGCAACTCAACTTCTTTTCAAAACGATCTTCGATACACTTCGACTCTCTGTTTGTCAGCTGACGATGGTGGATTGGTATTCCTAAGTAAGTGAAAGATAAAGCTCCCAAATCACACCCAAACAATTGCCTATAAGCCTCTTGTTCATCATTGGCCCTACCAAAGCAGAACAATTCGCTTTTGTGAAAGCTAATTTTTAACCCGGTCAATTGTTCAAATAAGCATAACACCAGCTTCATATTTCTTGCTTTTGCCAAGTCATGCTCCATAAAGATGATTGTATCATCAGCGTACTGGAGGATGGACACACCACCATCAACGAGATGAGGTGCCAGGCCACCCACTTGACCAGCCTCCTTCGCCCTTCCTATCAGAATTGCCAACATATCCACTACAATGTTGAACAACATAGGGGACATCGGATCCCCTTGCCGCAGGCCCTTTTGTGTCTGGAAATAATGACCGATCTCGTCATTCACTTTGATTCCAACACTCCCTTTTTACGTATATGATTCCACCTGGCGTCGCCAGATTTCATCAAAGCCTTTCATACGCAACACCTGTTGTAGGAATGGTCATTTTACTTTATCGCACGCTTTCTCGAAATCCACCTTAAAGATGGCTCCATCCAATTTTTTCGAGTGGATTTCATGGAGCGTGTCATGCAGGACCACCACCTCTTCTAGGATGTTTCTATCTGGCATGAAAGTAGTTTGGGAATGCTGCACCACAGAATGTGCAATCTGTGTGAGCCGATTAGTCCGAACCTTGGTGAAAATTTTGAAACTAACATTGAGAAGGCAGATTGGCCTAAACTGCTCGATTCTCACAACATCCGTTTTCTTAGGAAGCAATGTTATTGTTCCAAAATTTAAGTGAAATAACTGAAGCTGCCCAGAGAAAAGATCGTGGAACATTGGAATTAGATCCCCCTTAATAATGTGCCAACATCTTTTGTAAAACTCCGCCGGGAATCCATCAGGC
The DNA here is from genome assembly GCF_003073215.2 of Triticum urartu. NCBI lineage: Eukaryota > Viridiplantae > Streptophyta > Magnoliopsida > Poales > Poaceae > Triticum > Triticum urartu. The sequence continues at coordinate 717,220,344 of NC_053024.1, read as the reverse complement.
CCGGGAGCCTTATTGTTTTTCATCTGCGCTATAGCATCAAACACCTCCTTCTTCGAGAAAGGGGCAACCAGAACATTATTATCCTGAGCAGTTAGTTGAGGCACATCCTCAATCCTGGACTCATCGAGGGATACACAACTATCCTCCGGAGGTCCAAATGACTGCTTGTAATATTCTGTGATGTACATTTTCAGATTGTCCTGCCCTACAATCGTTCCTTTATCTTGCTCAAGCTGAAAGATTCTCTTCTTTCTGTGCTTGCCATTAGCAATCAAGTAAAAGAATTGAGTGTTTGCGTCCCCTTGGACCACTCTGCGAACCTTAGCCCGCAACGCCCACTTCAATTCTTCTTCGCGGAGAAGTTCTTTCAACCTCATCTCCGCATCTAGCTTAATCTGTAGCTTTGCAGATTGCAAAATCGTGGATTCGGCTTTTATATCTAGGGACTGAATCAGAGAAAGGAGTCTTTCCTTTTCAACTTTATAAACACCACTAAGGTGTTTAGCCCATCCCCGTAGGAAACTTCTCAAATGCCTAATCTTGTTCTGCCAACGCTGGACAGAGGTCGTACCTCCTGCATCTTTAGCCCATTCCCTGGCAACTAGATCCAAGAAACCTTCTCGTTCAAACCATGCAAGTTCGAACGAAAAGGCGTTTTTGTTTCCCACGTGGTTTGGCTCACCGGAGTCCATGAATAAATGTGTGTGATCCGATATTCTGCGCGAGAGAGCCTGGACCGTGATGAGAGGAAACTTCTATTCCCACTCAACACTCGCTAGAACTCGATCCAGCTTATCATATGTCGGGTTTGGCAAAGCGTTAGCCCAGGTAAACTTTCAATAATGGTATTGAACATAAACGACCATCTGTCGTCAAAATTATCATTATTCTTTTCCTCTCTCCTCCTTATGATGTTGAAGTCCCCTCCAACCAAAATTGGGAGCTGCTCGGATCCGCAGATTCGAACCAAGTCCGCCAAAAACTCCGGTTTAAGCACAGGTTGTGCGGCACCATACACCGCCACCAAAGCCCAGTTAAACCCATCAGCTTTGGACCTGGACCGAAATTTAACTGCGAAGTCACCCATCACCACACTTCGGACTTCCAGTGAATCGCATCTCACTCCAAGCAAGATCCCACCCGATCTTCCTCTCGAAGGAAGGCAATGCCAATCAAAATCGACACCACCCGATAAAGTGTTGAGAAACTGGGGCGCAAAATTATCCCTACCAGTTTCAGACAGAGCAATGAAATCTAATCGATGCTCAAGAGACGCCTCAGCAAGAAACCTTCTTTTAGCCAAGTCCTTCAGACCTCTGCTATTCCAAAAGATTCCTTTCATAAGTCATCATGAAATTTTTTGGCCTTTTGAATCCTAGCACTCCTACGAACCGCGGAAGCAGGATAAACCTTCCGCTTCCACTTGCGCTTAGGTTTACTATGGTCCTCCTCCCGGTCCTCATAACTGGGGCCAGTTGGTCTTGCAACTGCATCCTCTAGAACTACATCCTCTTCCTCAGATTCAAGAGTGGATGGTGCAAGATCCGCATAAAAATTATCGAGCACTCTTACCCCTAACTCATCAATCTCTGCATCATCCATAGGTTTTACTGCTGCTAGGTTTCGGATTGTTTCTAAAGCGCGTTCCGCTTCCAAATCTAGAAGATCATTAACCGAGTTAGAAATTTCACTATTAGTACTCCCTAGCGAAACTCCTAATTGGTTGGCATTACTAATAATTTCATCTTTAGAAAAATGTAATATAGAATTAGACATGTTGACTGACATACCAGTGGTGACCTCAATGTCACGAAGCTTGGCCGCCCTCATAGCGCACCTCTGCTGCATGTCGTCAACCTTAGGGTGGTCCTGGAGACGAGAGCTCATCCGTCGCCCCACAAAGACCGGGTCGAGGATCCCACCAAAGGCAATGACCTCCTCCCGGGTAGAACCTCGCGCTGAAGTGTCAGCCAAGGATACCGGAGGAGGCGGCGGATGGCACCCAAGCCCCATGGACGGGAAACCGGGGGAGGGAGGTGCCGGTGCCGCCTGCCCGAGCACTCCCCCCCACCCCCAACCCTCTGGCCGGAGGGCGTCGCTGTCCTGACTGCCGAAGAAGGAGGAGGGGTCAAGGCCACCTGCCCCAGACCCCCACCCAACACCACTGGAGAAGCGTCCGCTCGAGCCTCCACCGTAGGAGAAGGAACCGGGTCCACCTGACCCAGACGGCCTCCCCCGCAGCCGGCCATCGTCGGCGTCACCGGCGTCTCCGGCGCCAGAATAGGAAGAGAAGAGGTCGAGGCCACCTGCCCCGGACTCCCCCCAGGCACAACCTCCGAAGCAGACGACATCACCCGGCCCGAGACCACTGGAGGAGCGGGGGAAAGCGAAACCACCTGAGGCTCCATCTCCCCACCCCCCACCAAGGTCGTCGCCGAGTGCGTCTCCATCAAGCCTCCCACCACAGGACTATCAACAACATCAAACTCCAACACCGGAAGCGCGCACTCAAAAACATCATCAGATTCCACCCGGTCGCTCCAAAGTCTGGGAGGGGCAGACGCTGGCTCAAAGGACCCAAATCGCAAAGTACTCATCGGCACCGACGAAGCTGGGGCCGGCTCCACCCCAGGCCCATCCCCGGGCAACTGAGCAGCAGGTCCCGATCCGTTGGACCTCTCTCGTCCAGCCTCATCAGTCGGGTCCTCACTAGCACCCGCGTTGTCGTCATCCTCGTGCATATCCACATCAGTCCCATTTACCGCCTTGGCAAACAACTCTGCATCCTCGAACTCAATCTCAAGAGGAAACACCTCTCCCCTATAAGTCCAGTTGACCACATTCGGGACGAACTCAATGTCCAGAACACTCACTAGGAGTCGGGCCACCCCATGAGCGCGGGTGAATGCCATATCAACTTTCTCAGTCTTTCCGACCATAATACCCAAACTAGCCACAACTCGAGCATCTGTCAAAGGCTCAGAGGGAGCCCCAGAAAACTACAGCCACACCTGCGTGAGAGGCTTTCCCTTAGGCTCCACTTTCTTCCACTCGTGAAATTCCAGAATGCACTTTGTACCAGGTACCTTGCACAACCCAAAGCTCAGCAACCTCTGAAAATCGTCCACCGTTGGGAAGTCAACCCTAAACACACTGTCCTCAATATGGACAAGCTACCACTGAAAATCACCTGAAGCCAGTTCCTGAAGTCTCTGCACAATCTGAGCCTCAGAAACCACTCCCTAGGTAGCTTTCACAATACCAGTCATCAAGCTCTGCGTCTCTACCTGAATCTCTCTCGCAGCCGGGGACTCAAAGAACATCAGCTCAGCACAATATACTCCATACATCGTAAGAGCTGGAACCTGATCACGTAGAAGCGGGCAATCCCCCGAGGCATGTGCTGGCTTACCACACGAATCGCACAGCTCCGCCAAGCACTCAGCAATGAAGTGACTCTTCTCGCCACGTCGATAGCAAAGCATCTTTTCCTTCTTACGCGCCCACTTGGACGCTCTCTCAGACTCTGACCTGTCACCTGCCTCAGCAGAACCACCAGTAACAGGAACCTCCATGTCGGCCAAAGCCGTCACGGCCTCCATCGCCTGGCTATGCAGTTCGGTCGATTGAATGGGATCGGTCGCCATATCAGTAGCTTGCTGGTCAACAACGACCGGTGGCGGAGGCTGTCTGCGGTACCGACCATGACCACCAGCACGAGCATCACGATGACCATGGTAGCCACCTCTCGGCTGGTAGTCCGGGCTAGAAGCTCCCTCGACAAAGCCACCCGGAGGTCCGAGAAATGGTCTCTCAGTAGAACCATCACTCTGCCAGGCATAACCACGTCCACCTCCCGTAGACGACGATCCATGGTTCTGGCCATCCCCATAAGCATCATATCCATCGTCCCACCACTGTCCACGGGGCGGTTCATTGGACTGCCCAGCAACTGCGTTCAGCCTCGTCTATGTTTGGCCCGATCGTTGTTGCATCGGCCTCGCGACGTAGTGCGGCGGTGGCGCGGCACGAGGCTGCGGTGGAGCAGCACCACGCCCCACAGCCGCTGGTGTCGTTGGCCTCGACGGAGCAACGCCACTCCCCACAGTAGCATTAGCCGGCGCGGGAGGCCGAGGTCCAGCACGCCTGACCGCCGGCGCGGGAGGCCGAGGTCAACCACGCCCGACCGCGGGCGACACCCCCGCCGTCAACGTAGGTCGCGGGCCGACCGGAGCTCCCCGTCCAGCAATCCCCGGGCCCTGAAGCGGCGGCCGAGAACCCAGGCCAGACCTGCCCCGACCCGAGGCGGCAACAACAGCCGGAGTCGGCGGCCTCAGGCCGTTCGCTCCACCACCCCGACCCATGGCGGCGGGGTTTGCACCGGCCGGCGCCGGCAGCTGCGGCGCCTCCTGCACCGCGCCCGCACGCCTAGTCCCAGCCGCTGGCAGAGCTGGAGTGGCACGGTCGGACCCCGGCAGCGAAGCCGCCCCACCTCGTCCAGTCCCACCCGAGGCATCGCCTTTGCCTGGTGGCGCGGCTGACCCGCGGCCAGCCATAGCCAGGGCGGATGGGATGCGCCGAGCTCTACCGGTTCCACACGCTCGGAACCCGGACTTGCCACGCCTCGGAACCCTAGCCCGAGTAGACGACGGCGAAACCATAGAAGGAGCGATCGATCGAGTGCATGGGGCGTCGCAGCGAGAAGGAGTAGTGGTCGGGTTAGCCTGGGCCACATACCCAGCTAACCCCAGCCCGTCTATGCTCTGGCCCAACTCACCCAGAGCCGGCCCAACTGCACACGCTCCCAGCTCGCGGCCCAAAAGGAAATTCAAACGTAGCGCCCTCTAAGCGGCGATCCCGATCTCCTGAGATGCCGGCGAGGACGCCACAGCCGCCGCCGGCGCCCTAGACGCGATTTGCCGACGCGCATTCTTCCTTCTCTTAAATGTGATCCACGATTCCGGCCTAATCAAATCGAAAAGAGTAAGATTTGGAAGACTTACCTTCGGGAGGGGACCTTTCCATGGTCTGATTGCCGTCGTCGCCGTTCTGCGGTGAACTACGCGACAAATCATTTCTTTCTTCTCTCCCGCGTGCAATCCAATTCTTGCCGGATCATCAGGTGGCAGAACACTATCGATCGTTGTTGCCACTTCATCTTCGTCGTACCCTGAATGAAAAAACTCACATATGAGATGTGACGGAGTTGGAGTCGGTGGAGAACTCGCCGGGATCCCATCCCCGTCGTCGTCCGCATCCTCCTCGTCCGGATCCGCAAGAGCCCAGAACCGGCCTCCAACTCGCCGGCCATCACCGGCGGCTAGGGGCGGCGCAGACGCAGCCGTGGCCCCGGTCGCCCGCCCAATCGCCCGTTCGCCCATCTCCGTTCTGTTTCATTGTGCATTGCCCGCTGCTGCATGGTGATGTGGCGTTGGATATGATGCTAGGGTTCCGCTGCTGCACGGCGAGCTCCAGATTGGAATTAACTAGATGATGACCTGCACATTTGCTGAGGTACATGTAATATATTGTATTTTATTATTATATAGTTGTAAAATATTTATTGAATATAAGTAGTATGCACGGTGTATGTTAGGATGCGTTTATGCTCATGCATGGTGACACGGTCAACTGGCGTAGTTGCATCGTAAGAGAATTAAAGGTATCAACTATTTACGAATGTGCAAATTCCAACTTAACATTATATACATTGCTAAGGTATCGTGAAAATTTTGAAGCGAGTTCCGTAAGGGTTTTGCGCAAATAGAGAATAAATTACGTATGGTGTGTCTACCACGTCAGCCCCCCACGGGCAGCTATTTACGTATGTAGAGTTAAGTTGGAATTCTCACATTATATGGCAAACTAGTCTCATCTGATAACTTTTCACGATGCCTGTGTGTGTGGGCGCGCGCGCCTAATGTTGCATTCAAAGATGGTTTAAAATGTGAACCACAAAAGGCGAGTTGTTGATTTATAGAAAATAGTGTGTAGTTGATCACTTTGTGAAGAAGCGTTCAGAGGACATACCTATTGTTGACGTATAATGTGCTGCCTAGTCTCTTCCATCAGATCGGTCTTTTGGTTGCATTGGCTAGAGCATGCACTTCTACATGGTATCGAGAGCCAAGAGGTCTCGAGTTCAAGACCCGGCTGGCGCAATTAAATTATAGCCCACTTTCGGTCCACGTTTAGGCCTGAGGGGGCCACACGTGAGGGGAGTGTTGACGTATAATGTGCTGCCTAGTCTCTTCCATCAGATCGGTCTTTTGGTTGCATTGGTTAGAGCATGCACTTCTACACCTATTAAGTACGAAAAGACCACATCAAGTGAGAGGAATTCCAGATGTTATATTTGTGTCGAATATTATGTACACAAGGGGTTACGTGGTCTTAGAGTTGTAATTGGTGTGGATAGGTACGAGTTGTGTAGGAGTCGGACACGTTGTATCCTAGGCTTCATTTATATCGAGGGGCACCACACGTTGTAAACCACACCGACTTTGATAGCAGCAGTATCTTGAGAAGGAGCACCCATAGTCATTACCCTGGGGATGTAGTCATATCGGCGAATCTCGTGAACAAATATCGTGCCTCGGTGTGTCGTCTATGATCTTGCATTAGCATTTTATTCTAACAAGTGATATCATGAGGAAGGTTGCGAGAAGACTATGCGAAAGATCATCTTAAGGTACGAGGATCATGCTCGACGGGTGCCATGAAATGTCTGATTGGGGCAAGGTGGAGCATGGCGGCGATCGCAGATGCCGTCGGTGGTGTCGGACACGTTGGGAAGAAGGCCTGACCGTTCGATGGGCTGTTGTTGATAAGGATCGTCTAGACATGACGATCAGACTGGCATAGTGATTGTTGAAGACATTGCAGAGGCAGAGTCAGGGGATTAACATACATGCAGTCAGTGCGTGCGTGTACGTGTTTGGTCCAGAGACAAGCCTGTTGCTGGTTTTGATTATTAAAATCAAAAAAAAGGAAAAAGAGACGTGTGCGTGCATGATTCTGGTCTGTTGGAGATTGACAGCACTGTAGCAGTCTGTGACTTGTTTCCGTGTCAGAGGAGGAAAAGCAAGGCCGGCTGTATCCAGTGGAAATAAAGGGCTGGGGTGACGAACAGGGCATAAATAATCAATTTGCATGTTCATGAAAAGGTGGAGGAGGTTCGGCAGAGAACTAGTTGATCTGCGTGTTGAGTTCCACGGTTATTTCTGAAGGGCGGACATGACACTGTGCAAGAGTCAAAGGTTTTTGATAGATTGCGGACTGCGTTGTGGCTTCAGACGAGGAATACGGGACCAATGATCTTTTTGGTGAGGACATCACAGAGGAAAACAAGGGCGGTCTGACTGGCGGCAACGGTTGGTTAGATCGCGGCTCGGCATGGCGCCGGGGTTCATCAAGTTTGATGTGGAGAAATTCGATGGCACGGGTAACTTCGATCTATGGCTGACAAGAGCCAAGGATCTTTTGACGCAACATAGAATCTTGATGACGATGCGTGGGAGAATATGCAAGTGCAGGCGGTCGCTACCATAGGGCTTCTGTCTTGCGGATTAGGTCATGTATCATGTCATGGACAAAGATTCTCCTAAGGGAGTTTGAGACAAGTTGGTAAGTCGTTATATGTCCAAATCAACGACCAATAAGTTGTATTTAAAGCAAAAGTTCTATGGGCTGAAGATGCAATAGGGGTCGGATCTTGTGAAGCATGTGAATGCCTTTAATCAGTTGGTCACGGATCTAGCACATCTGGATGTGAAGATTGATGACAAGGATAAGGCACTACTTCTTCTTGTTTCATTGCCACCGTTCTATGAGCATTTGGTCATCACATTGACACACGGAAAGACAACCGTCGATAATGAGGAAGTCACTTCAGCGTTGCTTGGACATGAGTTGTGGAAGCAAAAGGATGCCGCTGAAAGGGAGGGTACTCAAGGTTTGGGGTTGGCACTTAAAGGTTGTCAACTCAGGAAGAGACGAGGTGGAGAAGAAAAAGAAGAAAAAGGTGCAGTGCTACAGGTGCAAGGATTGGAGACATGTAAAGAGAAAATGCCCAAAACCGAAGTCTGGGGCAAGTGCTAATGTGGCTACTCATGGTGACGGCTCAGACAGTGATTGTGATGTTCTTCTAGTATCAAACAGGCGGTCAACAAAAGATGAAGCGTGGATGTTAGATTCATCTTGCTCTTTTCATACGACGTCCAACATGGAGTGGCTCAATTCCTACAAGTCTGATGAGTTTGGTTTGAGCGATGACACAAGTTATCGTGTTGCTGGAGTAGGTGACATCAAAATCAAGATGTTTGACGGAGTTGAGCGAATACTTCATAGAGTCGTGTAGGAGTTACGTGGTCTTGGAGTTGTAATTGGTGTGGATAGGTACGAATCGTGTAGGAGTCAGACACGTTGTATCCTAAGCCTCTTATATATCTAGGGGCACCACAAATTGTAATCCATGATGACTTCATAGCAGTAGGTACGTGGGGGAGTCGACGGCTTGTGCCGACGCTCGAGTGGCCGGTGTTGCGGTATCTTAGGGAAGAATGTATGTAGTCATTGCCCCGGGGATATAGCCATTTTGGTGAAACTCGTTAACAAATATTGTGCCTTAGTGTGTTATTTATGATCTTTCTTTAGCGTTTTATTCTAACATGAGAAGCTAGAAATTTCTAAATTTTATAGGTTTTTCTTGGAAAATAGTATATGCGAAATTAATTTTATATTAAACCTTTCTACTTATTTCTCTAAATGAGTTAATATGAATTAATATTTTTCGCTGATATAACATAAATTATATAAAATTTACTAGAACATTTTTTCTATTGCATATAGAAACATTAACTATATAACTACATTACAATAATTAAACTCAATGTTTTGTTTAAAAAATGAAACAACTTTTATTCTAAATGCGCCAATGATAAGTGAGAATTTGTTCTTGAAAGTATCCTTGTTTTTTAGTTTGCGGCATTTTGCTGAAATGATTCCATCTTAACATAAGCACAATATCATGTTCGTCAAAACATCACATAAATATATTGTGTCCCTTTTAAATATATACCATAGTGTGACTGTATGATTTAGTTCCCTATTTTAGTATCTATAAGTATCTTGATAGAGGTTCCAAATGTACCAAGAATAACCCATTTTCCAATAGAGCCTTGTAGGTAGAAATATGTAGAGTATTTTGAGTGTCGTGCAACCTTTTGCTCGAAGATTCTAGGCTACCTTGCTTGAATTTTCCACGCACAAAGAATCAAAAGATAACTAAGTTATTGTTATAATGTGAAGTAGTCAGAGCCATCAGCTTAGACAACATGTTGTGGCACCAAGAATTTGATAAAATATTTCAATGATATTTTGTTCTCTAAAACATTAGTATTGAGATTAACAATATGATAATTGAAGCTAATTAAAGTATATAATATATCGTATTTGACTATTATATAGTTGTAGAATATTTATTTAATATCAATACTACACACGGTGCATGCTAAAGTGGATCTTTTCCCATGCACAGTGACATGATCAGTTAGTTTAGGTGCATGTTGCATGTTGAGGCAATTAAATTTAGTTGGCATCAACTATTTACGTATATAGGATTATATAGATATCCTTGCATATACAATAAATAACGGTCCTTTGATCATTTTCGGTCTCTGTGTGGTGTGTGTGTGGGGGGGGAGGGGGGATGTGGAATGTTGCACTATTTGTGAACTACACAAAGAAAGTTGTTGATTTTTAGCAAATTGTGTGTGCACTATTTTTATTGTCAATTCCACATAGTTATTTTTTTTGTACCCATATATTATTATATGAAGTTTATAGGCATATATATCACACCCATTTGTACACATGCAAAAAGATACAAATAGACACAACAAAAGTTTATTATTGATTTATTTGGAAAATGCAAGCTCATTGAGCCCGGGATCGAAAATGCGTTTTGAGTCTAGGATTGGTTTTGTAAAACCAAAATTATATTCCATTGAGTTAAAGTTGATGTAAATGCGTCAATAGCGGCATCATCGACCACACATCGTCGAATACAATCATCAAATCCTCCCGAATTATCTTTTCCCCCGCTACAACACGAGTGTGATGGCGTCAGATCTAATCGCCTTCAGCTTTGACAATCAACCGAGGATTCTTCTCCACTCTGCGTGCTACTTCGGCGACGGGTGACGGGGAGGGGAATCTTTATGCCTTTGCTACGGCTAGTTGTTTAGGCTAGGTTAATTTTTTGTTGCAGGTGTGGCGTTTAGGCTCCGATCCTCCTCAAGTTCGTTCATTATGACGGATTCAATGGAGTTCCGCGATATATTCTCATCGTATCCTTGGTGTGGCAAGGTTAGGGTTTCTCGTCCCGTGTTGGCGACGATGACAAAAGGTGTCGGTCACCTTACATGATTCAAGGGTTTAATGGAAACGACTACAACTCCACGTCGCTAGTACTTCAAAAAAATGCGTGAAGACTTTTCGAAAGTCATTGACAAGGTCAGGCTAGATCCCATAGGAAAGATGCGACAACGGCACATTGCCAAATCATTATGGTGACGGTAGCGGTCATTTCGTAGTTCTGGGGCACTTTTATAATAAATACGTGCCATTCTTCTTCAAAACAAATACAATCATCCAATCCAGGTAGTGATCCATACAATGATCCCGTGAGACTACTCTTGCACGTCCATCCCCGCCCATCTGTGGCGAGGCATTCATGGCCCAGCGTAGGCAGTGGCATACCAAACACAAAACGTAATTTTGGAGGGGGGGGGGGGGGGGTGGGTTTGCTGCTCTATACAGCAAACAATCGGCCGATCTCACTGGGCAACCCGCGACTGGACCGACCCACTAGCGGCGCGAGCTGACTAATGTAGGCACAAATTGTTTTTCCACTTTTTATCATTTGGTTTTTCAAAAAAAAATCTGGAAAAGGACATTTCTGGAAAACATGAACATATTTGGGAACAATTAACGATTTGTTTATATCATGACCTTTTCAAATTTACAAACATTTTTTAATACACAAGTCTTTTTTGGAAAAAATGAACATTTTTTAGACACAAACATTGTTTCAAATTCCCATACATTTTCAAAATGTTAAACTTTTTTGAAAACATGGTCATATTTCAAATTTTGAATATTATTTGAAAAATACTGACATTTTTTATAAACCACAATGAGTTTTGATAAAAAAAATTTAAAGAAAATATTGAAAAGATACAGATTGAGTTAATGAAATGAATAACATATATAGGCTAGGAAATAATGATAAAAATGTATACTGCAGACACAATGTCCTTGTGGAAAATGATAAAAAATTTATTAACTCAACCTTCCGAAAGATACAGATTGAACATTTTGTAATACTATAAAATAACCCATGCGTTGCCGCGCGACAGTTATAAAAAATGGTATGCTGAAAACATATATAATGAGTTAATGAAATGAATAATTATGTCAATTAGTCATGATGAAATGGTAGATGGTTTAGCAGTTATTCATGATTTGTTGTGGTGAAAGGATTGCGTGCATGAGAAAAATAGTTAGTGGGTTGGTAAATTGATGATGTGGCAGACATGCATAGTTTGTTGATGTGGAAGTGTTGCATGCTTAGAGATTGTACAATGGTTGATAAGACAGTCTTGTCCTAAGCCGGTCATGTAACCTGACAAGGCAATACAAAATGTGCTATAATGGGTTATCTTTTAGCCTTATATCTGATAACTACTCTTTTCGTTCCTAAATATAAGTATTTTTAAAGATTTTAATATGGACTAGATACAGATGTATATAGACATATTTTGGAGTGTAGATTCGCTCATTTTTCTCAATATGTAATCCATATTGAAATCTCTAAAAAGCACTACATTTTGGAATGGAGTAAATATCCCTGAACATACGGTCAGATATATTATTGCTAAGAGGTCATCTCTTAGTTAAGAAAAGCCATGTCTTTTCATATTGTTTCTCTTTCCTCCATTTCAATATTTATTTTACATGACACTCCTAAAATAGCACTATTGTACATGTCTTAGGAGGAATAGTTAGTGGGTTGTGACTAGGGCGTTTCGGTGCCCAGGCTCATCTGCACCCGGTTAGAAAATAATTTGTAAAAAATACAAAACAAATTCAAAAAATTCCAATTTTTTTATGATAGAAAATTTGATGCGTGAGACCCGCTCCAAATTTCAAGTCATTTGGACATCTAAGCAGCTCTCAGCAAAAAAGACAAATCGGGTCAAAATAGTACATGAACAGTAAACATTTCTATAGACCCCTAATTTGTCTTTTTTGCTGAGAGCTGCTCATATATCCAAATGACTTGAAATTTAGAGCGGGTCTCACGCAACAAATTGTCTACCACATAAAAAAAATTGGAATTTTTTGAATTTTTCTAGTATTTGTTTTGATTTTTTTCGTCAGCACGGGTGCTGATGAGCTCGGGTGCAGAGATGGATTTTCGGTGGGTTGCAACTATTTAAGAATAAAGTATATGATGAACCTTTTTTCAATATGAGGTAAACGTTTTTCTAACAAACACTAAACTTCTCTAAAACACATACTGAACAATTATTCAAATTATGTTCAGAAATTTCATAATTTGTTAGTGTTTTAAAATTTCTTTTGAAATATTCAAAAAATGTTAACATTTTCTAAAACATGTACAGAAATTTCATTTGTTTGCGTTTTCAAAGAATATTCATATTTTAAGAAAATGTTTGAAAAAACCCGACCAAAACGGTTTTGCTACAGTATGCCACACGCTACAGTGTCGGGTCCCTATAGTGTGTCGTCTGCTAGAGTGCTCCGCTGCACCCCTGATGAGCCGGCTCAGTCGCATCGCTCCTGTGCAAAGATGCGGTTGTTTGCTGCTCACGAGTGTCCTATAGGACCTCTCGAGCGGCGAATAGGAAATACCGTCGATCATGGGATACATGGTGCTAGGGCAGGGAAATTTGATTCGATCATCTATGTGCAGCCAGCCCGGTAGGACTTTTCACCTAAAACATGGTATTTCTTTGATGATCATGGTGACTCGGCGGCCAACACTTCTAGGGGATCATACCGACTCAAGTACATTTAGCGATCAAGACATTCCATCTTTTTGGATGGGCTACTCGAGGTGTTTTCAAAAACCTTTATTGATAATGTTCATGCACATGAAAGAGTGATACCATCACTGCTCTAGTCCAATTGTAGAATTTTTACCAAAGTATTGAGAGTATTTCTTCTAGCAGGGATTGATACCACACAGAAGGTGTTCCCAGGAGATTTCATCGTAATTCTCAGCAATAGGAGTTACTTTGTATTTCCTTTATCCTAGATCCATGTCAGCTTGCCTCTAATTGTTACTAGTATGAATAAAATTACAAGTGTTTCCAGAAAAAAAACGCTCAACCTTATGGTAGGTTCGCCACTAAGGCATTATACAATGCAAGGTGCTTAAAGAAGATGCTTAAAAACATAAATAAGTTTTTTTGTAAGCACAGGCGCTTATTTATATGGGAGATTTTACGGTGCATTATAATACACCAGAGCACATGTATTATATGGCCGACCTAACGGATGAGAATAATTGGGCCTTTTTAAGCCCAAGGGTATTTTCGACCTAATTTTTTTACCTTTAATCGGCCCAATTTGGTCCAGGGGTATTATCGTCCTAAATTTTTTGATTAAATTAATTGCATTAATAAAACACTTCATTATAGAGGTCCCATCATCGTGCGTACTCTTTTGAATTTTGGTTCGAGCGGTTCGTCCTCTCTCCTCCTCTCGAGCCCTAACCTCGGGCGCCCTCGATCGTCGCCGATCGCCTCCGGCGCCCTCGATCGCCCCCGGTGCCCTCGATCGCCGCCGCTCTCCTCCTCTCGAGCCCTAACCTCGGGCGCCCTCGATCGCCGCCGATCACCTCCGGCGCCCTCGATCGCCCCCGGCGCCCTCGATCGCCACTGATCGCACTCGCTGTGTCTACCCCTCCTGCTCCTACTCCCCCTCACTCCCTCCATCGCAAGTCACCCTAGTCGGGTCGCGGCGCCAGATCCTTCCCCGAGCGGACGCCACCTTCCCCGACCCGAGAGGCCACATCATCCTCATCGACGTGCATCAACTTTTTCACGCCGGATCTTCGTTGTAAGTGCCTAGCCATCTCAAATCTTTTCTGGTCCCTTCTGCATATAGAACCAATAGGGGTCGGATTTGATTCGGGTTTAGGATACGTCATGTGAGGTTTAGGGTTTATCGTTTCAGAAAGATGTGAGGAGATTTTGGTCGGATTTGGTTAGGGTTTAGGATATGTCATCTGAGGATTAGGGTTTATCTTTTCAGAAAGTTGTGATGAGATTACGATTGAAAGGAAGTGTAAGTCGGATGTAGCTACGACATATTGAAGGACTTAGTTAGGATTATGTGGCATGAGAAAGTTGTCAGCAGATTTGGATTCAAAGAAAGTTATTTTGGATTTACTTAGGAGATACTTTTGAATTGAGTTTCGAGATATTTTGGATTTAGTTAGCAGATAATTATTTTGTATGGAGTTTGGACTTATTTTGGATTTAGCTAGGAGATAATTTGGATTTAGTTAGGACATACTTTTGGATTTTGTTACGAGATAATTTGGATTTAGTTAGGATATAATTTTGAATGGAGTTTGGAGATAATTGATCTATCAGGGTGGATCTATCAAGGCATTTGAAGGACTCGTGGACTTTGGATTTAGTTAGGAGATCATCAGTTAGAGCTAGTACAATCAATTACAAATTTCTAGATTTAGTCAGGGCATATTTACTTACAGCTTTTGAAGGACTGAGTTAGGTACATGAATCCGATATGAAAAATTAAATCAATTATTTAAGCAGAGTAGTGCATAATTTCGGTAACGTATGCTATCCATCCGTAACATTGACTATCTGTTTCCGTTGGCAGCATAACGACATGGATGATAAAGGCAACGATGGCAAAAACTTGGGTGATACAGGCAAGGACGACAAGGACATGGGTCATAGAGGCAACAAAGGCAAAGGCATGGACCCCAAAGAAATGGATGGTATGTGCATGGATGATAAGGATAATGAGGATGCAGGCAAGGATGGCATAGACATGGATGATGTACACATACAAGGTAAAGGAATTGATAATAAAGGCATGGCTGGTTCAGACCTGAATGAGTGTATGGAATACTTAGAGATTGTGAAGAAGACGTTCAGGACTGAGGAAGAAGCCTACATGTTCTACGTAGGCTATGCGAGAAAAAAGGATTTGGTGTTAGAAAGGATGATCTGAAGTACGGGGGTCCGGGTCCGAAACAAAATGCATACAGAAGGACATACAAGTGCTGCAAACAAGGATGGCGGGCCCTTAAGCAATTTAACAGAACCGAAAGAAAAAGAACACCGAGGGGTCTTTCTCGGTGTGGGTGTCCCGCTCTTTTTCAGATTAAGCTACAAGATAGCAGTGGCCTCTGGTTCGTCAAGAATTTTGTGGACAAGCATAACCATCTGTTTGTCCCTGCTGACCTGACTCCGTACTTGTCAGCTCATCGTAGAATGACTGACGCACAAAAGGCCGATGTCATCGAGTATGCTGTCGGTGGACTTCGAACACATCAGATTATGAATGTAATGGAGAAGAATGCCGGAGGTCCCGACAAGCTTGGATTTATAGATCGAGATCTATACAACCATGTTTCAGTCCAGAAGAAGCGCAAGATAGAAGGCAGTGACGATATTTGCTCACCTATATGATTGCACAGAAAAAAGCAGACCCGAAATTCTTTTTCAAATACACAAAAGACAACGAAGGCCATTTGAGGAAGATATTCTGGGCTGACTCACAATCCCGCATTGACTATGTTGCCTTTGGTGGTGTCGTGGTGTTCGACAATACATATTGGTCTAACAAGTACAGGCTTCCGTTTGTTCCATTTGTTGGTCTGAACCATCACCGCAGCACAGTTTTGTTTGGGGTTGGTCTAGTGTCAGACGAGACATTTGCATCATACCAGTGGCTTCTTCATGTATTTTTGGAGGCAATGTCCCAGACGGCACCAATTTCAGCAATTACCGATGGGGAAGTTGCAATGGCTAAAGCAATAGCTACTGTCTAGACCGGAACAGATCATCGTTTGTGCACGTGGCATATCAAGGAGAATATGGTGATGCACCTCCGCAAGGAAAAGCTGGAGCAATTTAGGGAATTCATTTACCGTCGTTGGGATGTTGATGAGTTTGACAAAAGATGGGAGGCTTATAAGGTTCGGTTCAAAATAAAACCAACGGGCAAGAGGTCGTCATGGGTTAACAGGATGTACGAGCTGCGACACAAATGGGCTGCTGCATACACAAAGGGTAGATATTTCCTAGGCATGATGAGTAATCAGATGAGTGAGTCTCTCAACTCAAGGCTTCATGTGCACCTGAACAGGAAGATGCAGCTTGTTGATTTGTTGCAGCATGTTGAGCACTGTGTATCCATAATGCGTAAGACTGAAGCAGCATTAGACGCAGTAGCAACACATACGATACCCTTCACTAAGCTGAATGCACACTCTCTAGAGATTGTTGCCTCTTATATTTATACAACTGTGATGTTTCCAAAGGTAAAGCGTCAGATTGTCGAAGGGACAAATTGGCAGGTCACAGACCGGGTAGCATGTGATGGTTTGGTCGTGTTTGGAGTTTTGCGCAAATCCCCATATGATAAAGTCCCATATGGCAGGGATGCTAGAGAATTGCAAGGTAAGGAAGGTAAGTATGCTGAGGACTTGCATGCAAAAAAATTGGATGCTGAGGATCCCAATGACTTGGAAGGTAAGGATGTTGAGGACTTGCATGCAAAAAACTTGGATGCTGAGGATCCCAATGACTTGAAAGGTAAGGATGCTGAGGACTTGCATGCAAAAAACTTGGATGCTGAGGATCCCAATGACCTAGAAGGCAAGGATGGTGTGGACTTGCATGCCAAAAACCTGGATGCTAAGGATCCCAACAATCACTTGGAAGGTAAGGACAGTGAGGAGTTGGAGGCAAAAAAGTTGGATGCACAAGGCGTGGATGCTAAGCCTGTGGATTTTATATATCACGTGACTTGTCTGTTTACAGGAGCAAGACTGGATGATGCAGTTTGTAAATGTAAAAAGTTGGAAAGTCAGGATTACCCATGCGCACATATATTCTGCGTTCTGGATCATCTTGGTGTACGCACATTTCCAAAAAAAATTGTCAAGAAAAGATGGATAATGCAGGCCAAGCCAGTGTTCCCTTCTTCGAGGACTGTGAATACTCATGTATGGTCTGATCACATGAATAAGTATCATCAACTACGCAACATGGCTAGTGATGCTTTATTCACAGCCACAACTAGCGATTCACAGTCAGAACAGGTGATGGAGTTCCTCCGGAGTATATTGGTTGATGGAGAAAAAACTGATTTGGATGAAGGCCATAAATCGTTTGTTCCTTTGCCGACATACTTCTCTGCTGCTCGCGAATGCTGCACTGATGACGTGGAAAATCCAATCAAAATAGTTCCAAAAGGGAGACCAACTACCGAAGAATCGAACAAGAGGATTAAATCCAGGCGCGAGCGGATGAGAGGGAAAAAAAGCAACGAAGTTAGTGCACATGTTTATCTCATTTTTCATTTCCATACATGCTTACAATGTTAATATGTTCTCTCTTTTTCTTCAATTTACTCAGGAACAAATCGGGGAAATCAAAGGTCACAAGGAGGAAGAAGCGAAAAGACAAAGACTCAGAGACAGAAGAAGACACAGATTCGGATATAGAAGAAGAGGAAGATTCAAAAAAGCAAGAAAGTTAGTGCACGTGTTTATCTCATTGTTCATTTCCATACATGCTTACCGTGTTAATATGTTCTCCCGGAGAGTGTTCACATGTTTTTCTTCAATTTACGCAGGAAAAAATCGGGGAAATCAAATAGCACAAGGAGGAAGAAGCAAAAAGAAGAGACAGAGTCAGATACAAAAGAAGAGACAGAGGCAGATACAGAAGAAGAGACAGAGGCAGATACATAAGAAGAGGAAGATTCAGATGCAGAAGAAGAGGGAGATTCAGATGCAGAAGAAGAGGGAGATTCAGATGAGGAAGAAGAGGAAGATTCAGATGCAGAAGATGGTGGGCTGAGGAGGGCTAGAAAGAGACCATTGGAGGTTGTAGAAGAGGATTACGCAAAACCAAACAAGTGGGCATTAGCACAATTGTGCGTACTTAAACATGTTTTCGAATGCTGGCCGCAGATTCATCTATTTCATTTTTTGCAGGAAACGTAAGGGCGCTCCAAATGTCAATGCTGGGAGGACGAAAAAGAACGATGACAAGGGTGCACGAGGAAAACCAGTGAAGTTAGTGTCTGCACTTACATGTCCGCTCTAGAAGTCGGTTATTTGCTAGTACTGTGTTGATGTTTCTTAACTTTTCCAAGAAAGACTCTAGTAAGGGCGGTAAAGAACAGGTCAAAGGGGTGATGAAGACAAAAAGGCCTGGCAGGAATGTACCACAGGCTGAGCGAATAAGAGCTGTCAAGTTAGCTTCCGTAGCTATGAAGAGAAAATCAGTGAAGTTAGTGTTTTTCTGTTATAGTGTAGTGTACATGCTCAAATCTTCTTTGCTATCCTATTAACAAACGTTGTTTCATGCAGGAAAGCTAAAGTGAAGTCGAGACAGGATGTTTAGATGCACAGGGTCAAGCAGAGAAAACAAAAGGATTTCAGGGGTCGAAAAATTGAGAACAAACTAAAGTAGACAGTTTTCCATGCCGTGATCCACCTTGTTTCTCATGTATTAGACCTATTTGATGGACTGCCACTATTTTTCTGAATTCCTCTTTTGATTGGTACACCCTCATATTATTATGGACGGGTCGACATGGTAGGCTAGTTATGATTTATCAATATCGATGAAACAATGCATTTTTAGTGCAGTTGGTTTTCTATATTTTTTTCATTTTTTACATAATATATTGCTGAAATTTGTTCAAAGTGTAGTCAAATTTCATACTTGAAATATAAAATAAAACCGAAAATTTATATATATAAGAAAATAGAACGTTAATAGAAACCTCGTTTTCAAATAACATTGAAAATCGTTTATTTTCAAATAGAAAATAAGCATACTGATATTTTAAAAATAGCATGCTCATTTAAAAAAAACATGTTCAATTGAAAATAAAATATAATGAATATGCTGATTTAAAAATATCATGCTGATTTTAAAATTATGCTACTTTTAAAATAACATGCTAATTTCAAAAATAGCATGCTAATTTTAAAAATAGCATGCTAATTTTAAAAATAGCATGGTACTTTTAAAAATATAATGCTCTTTTCAATATGCTACTTTTAAAATAGCATGCTGTTTTGAAATCAGCATGATATTTTTAAAAAATAGCATGCTTATTTTAAAAATATAATGCTTTCAATATGCTACTTTTAAAATAGCATGCTGATTTCAAAAAAATCATGTTCTTTTGAATATGTTGTTTTTAAAAATAGCATGCTGATTTCAAAATAACAGCCTCATTCTAAAAATACAACGCTGTTTTTAAAAATACAACGTTGTTTTTAAACTGATTTCAAAAAATACATGCTTTTTAAAATATGCGGTTTTGAAAGCAGCATGCTGATTTTGAAATCAGCATGCTATTTTTAAAAACAACATATTCAAAAGAACTCGTACTAGCCAACACACAAACCTCGTTCAAAAATGAAAGTAGTGTCTAATCCATTTGAAACCCGGTTAGATTTGATTCTAAAAATACTAGCATCACTGTGGCAAAAAAAGGAAATATAATTGCAGTCCATAAAGGTAATTATATCAAGGAGGGTACCAGGGTGCGTTATATATATAGACTTGCATAGCAAGTACATTACGCCACATAGGGTTCATACTACCACCAAGTTACTGCCAAGTTCCACTTACTGGACGATCTTCATATCCAGTCGGACCCAAAAGTTATACCACCAAAGTACCAGTTACTACCAAGTACCAATTACTACTAAGTTGCACTTACTGGACCCTAAAGCTGATACTACCAACTTGCAGTTACTGGCTAGTACATACAGATTATAAAACTAGCGTCAAACTACTGCGGCGGGTCAACGAATCCTCATGCCACTAACCATGTTCACCCTAAGCCCACCTCCACTCCTTTCCATGAACCTGAAGATAGCCATTTGATCTTCTTTCATTCTGGCGCCCTCAACGACTTCTCTCCAGTTCTTCGTCATGATCGCTCGCCCGTCCTTCTTGCCCATCTTGAACAAGACCTTTTTATTACCTTCAAAATGTTCGCTGGTGACACGCACAACCATGGGCTTTCGCAGATAATCTTTGAGGTAGGCCTGACTGTACTCCTTTGAGAATCACTGATTGCACAGGAAAATAAATAATGTTACATAAAAATGAAGTATAATTTGCACAAAAAAAGTAAGAATGATTTGCACAACCACGCCCGTTGATGAGGCACGAACTAGCGAGATGCCAATTCGGGCGTGTAGATGGCCCCATCTTTCACAGCGATACTCGATCAACACCTCGTCTCCCTGTTCCTCCTGGTAACCTCCAAGAACAATTTTCACCTGTGTACAAAAATACACAAACGAAATAATGACCCCCTTGGATCAGCACGTAGGCATCGATGTAATGATCAACCCTCCGTCGCTAGTAAATTTTCACGATGAGAAAATCACAAATAATACACAAGATATGGCCGCCCGTAACTCGGACGTTTTTTTGTATATCTCATACTCGAAATAAAACTCCAAACTGATCTCTCTGTTATATGGACGCCATCCACTTTTATATAACCAACGCATGGCCTAAGGCCCACACCGCCTAGACTCCTAAGTAGTACGTAACTAGTACAACTTGCCATCACGATTTATATGGCACGCAATTAGAAGGAAAACTACTAGCTAACAAGAAGATATACTTCCTATTTTTAAAATAAAACACATACGTAAGTAAGGTAAAGGGACTACGAAAAAAGACTATTCTCCATGCAATTAGGACCCAACGTGCAGCTCCATCGTCCCTTTTTTAATCCATCGGGGAGGTGTACGAAAGTTGGGCTGCACCTTGCCACGTATGCGTTCCTCCATAATCTCAAGTTTGTTGCCGTGATGAGCATATACTTCTTGGAAAGGATCTGACTTCCTTTTATTTATCAAACCAAATTGATATATTGGCTTAATATATGGACGTGGCTCACATGGCTTCTGCGATTCTCTTATATCTCCTTGTGTATGTGCATGTACAAGATTTGTACAAGCACGTCTACACATCAATTTGTTGTCCAAATTACCAGCTTGACGTGCACCCATCTTTGCGGCACGAATACCTGGACCGCATAGCAAACGTTCCTTGCCATCTCTGCCGGTGTGCAATATATCTGGACAACTTATAATTGTATCAGCATCCTCGAATAGACTCTCCTTGCTCACCTTAGTTGGTTCGAGTTTAGTAGCAGCCGCACTTGATAATATTCTAGACATTGCAATGTCCGTATCACCCGTCCTCCTCTCTGTCTCTACATGATGGCATTTTCACTAGTGAAGTATGATTTGCAAAAAGAAAAGTCCAAGTGTTTACCATCTTGCTCTTCCCTCTGATGACTGCCGAGCGAGTGACGGTGCTGACATAGTATTGTATGGGAGGTTGGCACTGCTTTACTATGGATTTGAGATAGTCCCACCGATCCTCGTTTAGCAATACATGGTTGCCGTAGAAGATGCGATCCTCGAAAGTTCCTTTTCTCACATGGTATCCGGACCTGTATGAAAAAAAATTAAGATGACAGAGTAGTAAATAATTTCATATGTAAGATCTAGAACATCAGCACTGGGTTAATGATCAATGCCTACTCCAATGATGAAGAAATGAAGGACATAGATAACCCAATCACATCCACCCAGCAATATCTCGTAGAAACATGGGCAAATTGAATATTTGATTTATTTAAACTAACAACTAAACACCGCTCTATGTAAGCTCTAGTTCAGTCAATGTTGATTTGGAAGGTCATTTAGAACCCAAACAGAGTAATGTGTGGTAATCAAGTGTCACTCAAACATCAACTTTCGATATTTCACAGTTCATTTAATATTTGACCAGCCAAATAGAACTTTACCCCGTAGTGCCAAGATAGGATCGTGGTCCACATCTCCATCTCCATCAGAACTATCATCAATGTCATAGTCGCTAGAGGTGTCGCCATCACCGCTATAGCCGTCACTCCCACGTGAAGTGCCATCTGAAGCATCATCTGAGGTGGTCCGGTGATCACTCTCTTCACTGCTGATGAGGATGGTTTCCCTTGCCATTCAAACCTGTTGCATGCATTGCAATGAACAAATGTTAGTTATTGATATATGAAATCAGTCTTCCATTATGACTTGTTAGCACCATATACAATGTGAATAATCTTTTCGCATACTTCTTGCTAAGTACGTAGTTCATGTATAAACATCTACACGAAAAAGCTAGTCGACAACTATTCGCACGACTAGTCAAGACTAGTGGTTAGACTCATAATCATTGGGCAGACATAACCAATTAGGATATTTCAAGGTTACAATTTTGTGAGCTGGACAAGAAAACTTGGTAACCAACCAATTAGTAGCCATGTAAAAATGAACCATGATTGACTGCTCTCATCGAGCAATACGTGAAACTGCCTTTGATCACTGCAAATTTCCTGATGGGCTGTTGTGTGGTACCATCAGGTAATAAATATAAAGTCTTTAAATTGTCCCAACAAAACAAATAATGCATTTGCTGCTGTACATAACATTTTTAGAGGTAGCTGTGGAGGTTAATTTTCCAATTTCCAGTGAGAATAAGGACATGATAGAATCCCTCAAGCAAGATGACAGTATAGTGAAGGCTATGAGAACGAGCAAGGTATGCTGACCAATTGTCACCCTTTTGTATACTTGCTATTTATTTACTCATTACTACCCATACTAACAAGTAAAATCATGATTATGAAGTATAATGTCAGAAAATCCAACATTGAGGAATTTGTTGCAATGTGTACTGCTAGCTCACAGGAAATTTTCATTGACCCCAACAAGCCCATACCATATCTTGGAGATAGGCTGACATAATTCAAGTAAGCAGTAACAACAATCAGCAAAAATATGCACCAACCAAAAATATTACATGTGTGCACATATCATCAAAAACATGCACCAATCAAGAGCAGTCTATACTTGACAAATCCTTCAAAATATGCACTAATCATCATACTACCATCGAGTAATACATGAAACTATAACTGATCCTCATTCCATCATTACAAATTTCCTCATGGACTGCTTATGTGCTCGCCTTTCTAGTTTTTAATAACTAAGCATCAGCAAATACATATACATAGTCTTCAAACTATCCCAACAAACCAAAACATGTGTATGCTCCTGTCAATATACTTTTTCTATATCTAGCAGTGGGGGGCCATTTTCCAGGGGAAAAAGTACTTGATAGCATCTGTCAAGAAAGATGATAGCATAGTGAAGGCTATGTCGACGAGCAAGGTATGCTGGCCAACACCCACCTTTTTCTCTTACTTGCATGAAAGTGTTTACCCATTACTACCCATACGAACAAGTAAAATCATGATTACGCAGTACATTGTCAGATTATCTTGCTGTAAAATTAGTTGTTGCAATATGACCTACTAGTTGATAGTAAATCTGCGAATACCTGAAACATGCACACAAGCAAGTGTCATATTTTAACTTGGGCGGTGCTGCTAGATCGCAAAATTAAGGTCAGATCGGCATTAGAAGGGCAGGGAAGATCAATCTTACCTGCGAAGTGGTACCAGATGGGGCTGGAGTAGACTTGTTCGAAGCTGGCACCACCGGAGCTTCGGGCGGCGCGACAAGGATTGGGGAGAAGAGATGCCGTTGTCGGACCTTGCTGTCGACGAAGCAGTGGAGAATCATGGCCGGAGCAGGGGGGAGTGGGTGGCCTCGCGGATCCGGCTGATTTGACGACTACGGGGGCAGCCAAGGTGACGGCTTGGCAAACCCTAGCCGTCGCCCTCCGCGTCGCCTCTCTGTCTCTGCAAAGAACGAAGTGTGGTGTGATTGGGAATGGGGGTGGGTTGGGGTTGGGGCCATCGCTCGCTTTTCTCTTTGCCTCCCACTTGTGCAGGCCCACAAAATGAACAAAGTGTTGGGCCGGATCAATGCAGATTTGGCAGCTTTACCAATTCTGGCCAAACACAAAAGATCAGGATGACCACATGTGTTCTTTTAAAGAAACCCTAAAAATACACTGCTGTTCATATTGCATGTGGATGAGTCTTTCAGTACCAATTGATCTTGAATAATTTTAAGCACTCCACACTATATATATATATATATATGAAAATAATGGTTAACCAATAAAATGGTAAACTATTAGATGCAAGGTTGCAAATATTTGAAAAAAATGAATAATTGAATTGTATGCATTTTTATGATTAAATTTAATAAATGTAACATTTTTGCAAAAACTATGATAAATTAAAATATTCATTGGTATTTTCAAAAAAAAACCACGAATGACTACTTATGCCAACCAGAACTTCTTCATGGTTTCGTTTATTCATCTATTCTTTGGCATGCTGGTTCTCATAACGCCTTCTTCGGACCTTCTCTTTGTCCGACAAATTCCTGAGATATTGGGCTAGCGCCTTGTGTTTCGCCCTCACACCATGCTTCATTTGGTATCCTTTGGCAACTCCTTCGGCATGCTCAAGAATACTAACGAAAGCCGGATCCAGATATTTGCCACAGAACGCGCAACGATATGCCATACGCTTAAGCACGTTGCACTGTCCATTCTGCAATTTTTCAAGGGTTTTCTGAGTGTGTGCATCCATCTCTCCTTCGGAAATGTCCGCATAATCATGAGAATAAGGCTGCAAGTTTAAATTATGTATGATATAAGCTGCACCATTGTTTACAGTACCTAATATTCCCTAAGTTTCATACTGTAGTGCCTATAAATTATTTTTAAAGTAAATATTTATTAACTTTGAAAATTTAAGGAGAAAAAAGCAATATCAAATCCATATGAAAGCATAAATCATATGATGTACTTTAAAAAAAATGTCAATAAACATGCACAACCTTTATGATGTCTGACTTTTAGCATAAAACCAAAACGCACTAAATTGTGGAGTGGATGAACCATTAATTTCTCGAAGATTGATTGAATAAATAATGATCATTACGTACTGACGATCAACATTATATTTAGAGCTAGATTCCATTATGCCAATTCAACAATGTATTGATGGTTTAATGATTAACCTCTAACCTTAAACTTGAAGACAAATCTAGGGTTAAAAAATTAAAATTACCGTAACAGAATTCCAGTCCATGTCGTGCATGTGCTGCTGCTTGTGATCGACGACGGAGTACTGCACCTCGTTGACACGATGCTTCTCTGGGCGGACACCGAGTAGTCCAAAGCTTTCTCGTGGGGATCCTCATCCATGCGATGGACGACGACGTCGGTGGTTAGCTCCGCAAGTCCACGATCTGTCACGACGGCGTCCATGACAGGCCCCCCACGTCCATGACCCCGCTCTGTCACGACGGCCAATCGACCTCCACGAGTGGATTTCATATCGGGCGGCAGTGAGGCGGGCGTGTGAGCGGCGGCGATAGTTTTAGAGCGTGTCCTAGGGGGAGAGATGCGGGGAGTAATTGGTAGTTACCTAGTATAGCGGAAATACTTCGGCGTTGGGCACCTACAATGCAGCCGGCTTATTTAGGCGCTTAATTAGGATCCTGGAAAAAAAATCACAATCGTAGGCGCTTGGGGCAGGCGCTAGGAACTGGATTTTGTACATCTACGTGATGCAATCCAAAGTTCGTGTCCGAGGTGGATGGGTTGGGGATTGAAAATTTTGTACATAAACCCTGGTGCTCAAGACTTGTGAAACACCAGATCAAATTGTCATCAATTGATCTAGAAATTTCAAATCGAGAAAGAAATGTACACAGAGGCCACTATAGTATTACTTGGATCGAGACTTTGTGATCATCATGTAGCCACGACACAACCAACATGATGGTCTCCGTGGCCATGTAGACATCACACCATGCACCGTTGGCTGCCTAGAACCTCTAGCCATGCATCGATAGTCGTCACGTCTCGCATGCATTTGTGATGCTAGCAATGTCATCACGTGATGTCATAAACTAAAAGGCGTGTGACAATAATTTGAAAAAACAACAAGAAAATACTCCGTCCCAAAATTTTGACTAAAACATGATTTGATACGTTGGTATTTACACAAATCAAAGACAAGAATTTTGCGACGGATGGAGTACTAAAGCATCATAAAAGAGCCACCCTGTATTTTGTGTGGTTAGGATCATGGATATTGAAAGTCTCCATGTTATCGTCGTGGCAGATTCCCGTGTTGATACCCCGGCCGTCAATGGTCCTTAACTATTCAACATTCTAGATAAGTAGTTATTATGAATTCTGACAAGAAGCGATCCAATTTTTTTTATTTACAAAGAAACTAATTAACAATGCTCAAGTAAAATAGTGATGAAATCCAGCTTCTTTATGCATTAGCCGCTGCTTAGAGATAATCAATGCTTAAAATCATTGTCACAATCACTTAGGTAGATCATTAAACTAAAACCAAAAATCAGTGCTCAAAGAACAAAACCAGCAAAGCATTTACTCAACATTTTAAGACCTTATTTTCCTAGTGCATAACTCGTGCTCAGCGCAAATCAATCTTTATGTTATTATCACAATGATCTGCATAGGAAATTCAATTCCAAGGTGCAGCTACGAAATAGTATAAGCACAATAACCAACCATAGCCGTATTATTAGCAGAACAATTTATATAGATCAAAAAATGACCTCTAAAGTGCTCAACACATGTAACCTAGCAAGTTAGGTAACACATCTACACAATCTGGACAGGCATCTCATTGATTAAAAAAAAAGAAACCCTGTCCTTCCCCAAAAATAGAGAAAAGGACAGACTAGACATTTCCTTTTTCAGTCACCATCTTCCTTCTTGAAAACCACATGTACACACTCATCATGTATACCATAACACATCAGAATCTGTTAACGAGCGCTCACAAGCTTAAGTAGCTTCAAACGATACCTAGCCAATCAGGGTTTTATGCTACTTAATCTAAATGAGCCGATGATTAATGAGCACGAGTTTAACAAGCAGAGATGCCAAACCACACACCAATTAACATAGTTCTACCTTAGTTCAACACTTCCATATATACAAAAGCAAGCACCACTTAGTAGTACTGGTGCACATAGTTCGACCATAAACGTTCACCAACAAAGTATAGCATAGGGTAGTACTTAGCATAGTTAAAACCAAAAGAGCATCAGTTCTAGCTGCGAGGGTGCGCACTTCCCTAAAGCCTCAAAGAAGCCTCATCAAGTACTCGGCATACGCGGCGTGCTTCACCCTGAAAGCATAGCCATTCTTGATGCTGCCTTGGGATGTTCCGACTGCATGGTTGATGGTACTTCTCAGGTCGCCTTTCATCAGCTTGTTGCAGTAAGGGCATCCGTAGCCCCCCCTTCCGATTCTTGGCCTGATACATTTCTCGAGCACACCACTGTTCGGCTCCCTCGCCTTCTGCCTCCTGTAGATCCTCTGGGTTTCTTGGTCGCTATCGACGTCGTCACTTAGGACCTAAAGGAGGTAAAGAATTATATATAGGAAGTGCTGTTTCGGGCATCGGGACAAGTTTCGGGGTTATCGGTATTGTACCGGGACCACCGGAAGGGTCCCGGGGGTCCACCGGGTGGGGCCACCTATCCCGGAGGGCCCCATGGGCTGAAATAGGATGAAACCCAGCCCATAGTGGGCTGGGGCGCCAGCCCCTATAGGCCCATGCGCCTAGGGTTCCACCATGGAAGAGTCCATGTGGTGGAAGGCACCCCTAGGTGCCTTGGGGGGGAGGGAATCCTCCCCTTGGCCGCCCCCCCCCTAGTAGATCTCATCTACTAGGGCCGGAGCCCCCCCATGGCACCCCTATATATAGTGGGGGGGAGAGGAGGGATTTGACACCAGCCCCTGGTGCCTCCCTCTCTCCCCGTTACGTCTCCTTTTCGTAGCATAGGCGAAGCCCTGCTTCTGTGACGCCCTGCATCCACCACCACGCCGTCGTGCTGCTGGATCTTCATCAACCTCTCCTTCCCCCTTGCTGGATCAAGAAGGAGGAGACGTCTCCCGTCCCGTACGTGTGTTGAACACGGAGGTGCCGTCCGTTCGGCGCTGGTCATCGGTGATTTGGATCACGTCGAGTACGACTACATCATCACCGTTCTTTTGAACGCTTCCGTGCGCGATCTACAAAGGTATGTAGATGCATCCAATGACTCGTTGCTAGATGAACTCCTAGATGATCTTGGTGAAATGAGTAGGAAATTTTTTGTTTTCTGCAACGTTCCCCAACACCTACATGTAGTACCAAATGTTGCGTAAGTATATCTAATATGAGAATTCAGCAGGCACAGAGTCTATGAAACATAATGTAATTGATGACAACGTAAAATATCTTCAAATGATGTTGAAAAAATAAATTCATAACTTATTAGTTGGTACATAAGCAACTAAATGGGATAGTACCATATAGTAAAAAAATGAAGGATCAATCATACATGTCGAAGAGAGCACTAGCATTGCCACATTTTGCCACACATTTTTCCCAAGCTTGCCTAAGGTTAGTTCATCAAAATGAGAGCCACAAGTTGGCAAGCCTAAGGGAACCTTGCCACACTTTTTGTGTGTATGCCATGTGGGACCCAAGTGTGGCTTGCCTAAGGTGTGGCTGGAACCAAACACTCACTTAAGTTGGTCAAAATTGCCTAACCTTTGGTATGGCAATCTTTGGCAAAGTCACTAACCAAACAACCTTTAGTGCAACAAAATTCACTTGTTACGTAAAAATGCATGAACTGATGATGTAACATGGCAGAGCAGCATACATATATACTAATGCAAAAAAAGACGTATAACTTACATGCATGACTAGATAAAATAGCTCGTGAGCTGTATCTATTTAGGGTTAGAATTTTGTGTGTTTATGATGATGGATATTGAAAGTCCACATGTTATCATCGTGGAAGTTTCCCCTGTTGATCGATACCCCGCCCATCAATGTTCCTGAACCATTCAACGTTCTAGGTAAAGTAGTTAATTATTATGAATTCTGACAATAAGTGATCCCAAATGTTGTACTTACAAAAAAGGGTTTTTATCATTTATGCCACCAGTTGTGTCCCACAATTAAGTATCACCACTAGGAATTTCTACTGCTAAAAAAGCCATCGCTTCTTTAGACACATGCTCAAAAATGCCAATGCACATCATTATTGTGATATCAAATCTATCTTGACATGCTATAATGGCATCAATACCTATGGACCAACATGCCAGCTCTCCCTCTATCTCACTACAATAATGTGTGGGCCCACTTGATCCCAACAGCGTTCTTATTTTCCTGTAAAATTATTCGCTTACTTACTCCTCACAAGTGGGGCCATACTTATCATTGTGAGATAGAGAGAATTGAAATGTGGGTCTGGGCTTTTTTTGTCATATTGGATGGTCAACAAGTTTTAAATGAAAATTACAATGTCTAATGGCATTATTGAGCAAACATCTAACGGAACGATGGCATTTTTTATACATCTAATGGCATTTCTGAGTAAGCATGTCATGAATTGATGGCATTTTTGAGCGGCTGTAACTTCTAAGGGAAAAACTGAGTAGTGGGATACAACTGGTGGCATAAATAATAAAAACCCTACAAAAGAACTAATTAAAACAACTCAAGTAAAACATTGATGATATCCAATTTCTTTCTAAAATAGCCATTGCTTAGAGATAATCAATGTTTAAAATCATTGCCACAGCCACTTATGGACCATTTGAACCAAAGATTGATCAAGTGCAACCAAACATGTACTCAACATTTCAATACCTTATTTGCCTTGTACTGACCAGAGAAAACCTAGGATATTACAAAATAAATAAATAAATAAAGGGGATAGATGACTAACCTCTTCTTCGTTCTCGTCGGCGACGACCACAGGTGGGGGCAGGGGAGGCAACATCCGCGGCAGACGAACACCCGGCTGAGGCTGAGGAGCCACCACCTGCTCCGGCAGAGGAGCCAGAGGAGCTACCTGTTCCGGATTATTAGCAGAATAATTTATATAGGTCAAAAACTGACATATACATGCCTCAATAAATGTAATCTAGCTATACAGCTACGGATCCAGGATTTCATACTTGGGTGTTCAAAAATTTATATTGCAAACTAAAACCACAACAATATTTTTCAAATGGAGGGAGTAATATCTAAAATTTACATGTGAAAATATTCTTAGTCCATCATAATGACAGTACTGACATGAATGACAGAAAATGAAGATTATTTGCTTCATGACCATACAATATGACATTTTCATAAACAAGGCATGGTGTTGTTATCCTTAAGTTGCAGAAAATATTTTCACAATCACCTACGTAGGCAATTCAATTCCAAGATCAAGCTACGTATTTGTATTAGCACAGTCACCAAACCTAGGTGGCTTTATTATCAGAATAATTTATCTACATCAAAATATTGCCTATACAGGGCTCAACACATGTAACCTAGCTAGTTACCTAACAAATCTACAGAATATTGATATGGAGTCCATCGATCAAAGATAAAAAGAAACCCCGGCCTTCCCCAAAAATAGAGAAAAGGACTGACCAGAGCACACATAGGATTTTACAAAAAACTAAAGGAGATAGATGACTAATGTCGTCTTTGTTGACGTCGCCAGCGACCACAGGCTCGGGCACCGGAGGCGTCACCCGCGGTAGAGGAGACACCTGCTCTGTCTGAGGAACCAGAGCAGCTACCGGGGCCCACATAAATGGCTGTGCAAGGACAGTTTCATGCCGGTCAAGTACCTTATATAAGAAATTTCGGCCAAAAAAAATTCGGGTGCAGTACTGTACGTCTGTACCGGTGCTGCTGCTATCAAAATTTGGCATCAACACATTTTGGATGCACGAGAACCATGAGATCCGAGTGGTTCGTAGATCTTAAATAAAGATAACCTATACAATGAGGAGCCGACCCCCACACCCATGCACCCATGTGGATCCGCCCTGAAACCTAACGGATCTAACAAATCTAGCTTGACACCTATGATTGACCAGAGCACACCTAGGATTCTACAAAAAAATAAAGGAGATAGATGACTAACGTCTTCTTTGTTGACATCGCCGATGACCACATGCTCGGGCACAGGAGGCTTCACCTGCTCCGTCTGAGGAGCCAGAGCAGCTACCTGGTCCCACATAAATAACAGAATATTTTATATAGATCAAAAAATGTCATATACATGCCTAAACTAATGCAACCTAGCAACACAGCTTCAGATCCAGGATTTCAAAGTTGGGTGTTCAAAAATTAATATTGCAAACCAAAACCACAACAATATATTTCAAATGGCTGAGATCAAGTTGTCTTTTGAGTCCAGAAGGCATTCTTCTGCCTCTGCTTCTATTACTCAAGAAATTAAAGAGTTAGGAGTACGTAATAGCTAAAATGTTCATGTGATAATATTTTTTTTTCATCATACTGGCAGTACAGACATGAATGACAGAAAATGAAGATTATTTAGTATGACATTTTCATAAACAAGGCATGGTGTTGTTATCCTTTACTTGCAGAAAATATTATGATGAAAATAAGCAACCAAATAATATATTTCAAATAGGGATGATAACAAGTCAATAATATTACAGCCTATGGTAATTGGACTCCAGGAATCAAGCAATTGGTGTAGAGCAAATTGAACGACAAAAAATGTGTTTGCTGGATTAAGCGTAAGAGGCTAGTTTTATACAAATTGACATGAAGTTTAGTGCATAAACTACACCACTTTTAGTACATTTAAAATAAAATAACCATATATAAGAAATTTGGGGCAAATAATTTCGGGTGGTTGGTAGATCTATCTTAAAATTTGGCATCAACACATTTTGGATGCACGAGAGCTATGGATCGGAGTGGTTGGTAGATCTTAAAAACAAGATAACCTATGCAATGAGGAGCCGACCCCCACACCCATGCACCCATGTGGACCAAACCTACCTGATCTAACGAATCTAGGTACGGATTTCATAGATGGAAGAAAAGCAGAAACCCTAGCCATGCCCAAAAATAGATAAGGGACTGAACAAGGAAACTTAGGATATTTCCTAAAATAGGACTGACCTCTTCTTCGTCGTCGTCGCCGTCGACGTTGACCACGGGCTGC
Source organism: Triticum urartu (assembly GCF_003073215.2). Classification (NCBI taxonomy): domain Eukaryota; kingdom Viridiplantae; phylum Streptophyta; class Magnoliopsida; order Poales; family Poaceae; genus Triticum; species Triticum urartu. The sequence continues at coordinate 717,187,979 of NC_053024.1, read as the reverse complement.
GGCAGAGGAGGCAGATGGCGTGGCAGAGGAGTCACCTGCTCCGGCGTAGGTGACACCTGCACCGGAGCCTGGACGTGGTCGACGACGTCACGGCCGCCCTGCTGCCGGCTAGACCCCTCGCCGGCGGGGAGGGGTTTCTCCATGTGTAGCTTGGCATGGTGCTTAGATGCTTCGTGCGCCATGGCGTCGGCCCTCCCTCCCATGGTGCGCTTGGGCATCTCGACGGCGGAGGTGCAGCGGCGGGAAGGGAGCAGTGGCGGGGTGGGCAGGCGAGTGGTGAGGCGTGGGAGGAGGAAACCCTCGAATTTGTAGATGGGGAAGAGGACGGGAAGAGGGTGGCGGCGATGTGATAAATGCTAATGGGGAAGCGGAGCGTGCTATGGGGAAGCGGAGCCACCGTTTAGTCGTGGGCAGTCAAAAGGAGTTGTTGCCACGTTCACACCTCCCCGTGCATTGTTCACACCAACACGTCTTGCCACGTCAAAACATAACTTCTCACTTCTCACTAAAATGAATAGCCCGGTCATGCACAACCATGATTTAGGAGTAATGCAACTTCCCTTCAAAAAATTATGTAATGCAACTGCTCCCTCATTACACAGAACAAAGTCATACAGTGGGACAACTGAATTTGTAGGCTTGTTTCATCTGCACGTGTCATGTTTTATATTTGTCCTAAAATATGTTGTAAAACTTTACAAACAATGGAATGGAAAATGGATGTGACAAAACTTCGTCAGCAACCGCGCGGATTCGTCTGCCATATATCCGATGTCCGGTACCAAGGAGGGGAATGTTGATCCACGCGATGCCATGTGTTTCGTCTGGACCCATATCATGCACCCCGAGCCAACCGGGCCAAAACATGCGCCGCTAGCCTTCTCGATCCAAACAACAAGCTAGTGTCCACCATGCGCAGAGATGCTCATGCGGACAGGTTTGCTAGCACTAGTGAATGACGTCGGATCTCGGTGTGCAATATGTGAAGCCGCGTGTCTCTTTGGCGTGCCTGGCATACCGAAGGGACTCGTCGAAGGTCCAACGAACCGCGGTGGGGTCAATGCTGGATGTATGGTGTGGGTCAACCTAGCTAATGGTGCATGGTTTGAGTTTAGGTGGCTAGGTTTGCATGGCTGGGGGGCTAGATGGCTAATGAGTGCGCATGCGTCATCTGTACATTGTCAAGGTTGAATGGTGGTTGTCTACGTGGCCATGCGTGCATGCATGGTGTGGGTCCAGTTTGCGTTCGGCGCATGGGATGTGCCTTGGTGTGTAGGGCCCAAAACTTGCGACACAGAGTTCTGAAGCAGATGAAGGGGCGGGCCCCGGTCTTCGTCCACAAGCAGGACTTGTTCCCTCTCGATGGCTAGCTCCGGGATGCGTTTTGGTCTCGTTTACACACAACCTATGTGAAGGCTTATGCGTGCCGCTCTCGTTGTTCGACCACACCCACACCGGAAAAGGTCCCAAGAAATTTGGATCCCTCATGAATTTTCACGGATTATAGCAGCGGCAGACGAGACCCGGCACTTTTTTCCCTTAACAATGGCTCTGAGGCGGCCCTGCCCATTGGTCGCACATGGCACATATATGGACCAGAGCTTAGCATGGAACTGTCACCCCCAATCCGTGCTGTGATTTCATGTGGCCAGGGTATAGATCCTGAATTTCCGAGGATACTGCCCTAGAAATGCGGCAAATGTCCCGAATATGGCAAGCACGGGCTCCGAGAAAGGCCGAGACCTTGCATGCGCTTTTGGGTTGTTCTCCGTTGACCCAAGAGAGAGCATCGACGAAAATGGAGGAACGGGCCCGCATTCATTGCGCAAACCGGACACGTTACCTCAAGGTAGCTAGATCCAAACCATGCACCCCCGCCGTCTAGACCCACGTGGTGCACCACTTAGACACTAGACCCACATCACTTACGCCGGCCCCCAAGCCAACCATTCCCCGTGTAGAATCATATGCCGCACCCCGCAAAATAGCTTAGCACAAGACTTCCACCCCGATTTCCACAACATGCACCACTACACGTAAGTGTCCAAAAAATGGACTATCACATTATCAACATTTTTTTGCCAAAAGAAGTAAGTTGTTTTTAAATTTCTTGAAAATAGCAAGGTTTATGTTAAATTATAATTTCATTAGTTACACATTATAACGTGCATTTGTTGTCCCTCAAAAAGGGGTGCATTCCTTTTTGTAAACCCACAAAATTACTTCCTTTCCCTCAAAAAAACGAATCCTTCTTCACCCTCTCACGATCACGTTCACGGTGGCCTCGCCCTATCTAGGAGTGGTCGTTCCAATCTCCCCACGGGGGACAACTTCCACGCACTATCTATCTTGGTTGGTTGCAACCATCTCGCCATCACGGTTTTTTATGGGAAAATCACATTATTTTGTTTTTCCTTCCAAAGATATGTGGCGAAAAAACATGGAAAAAAATTGTAGAAGGCATGGTGGGATACGTGCACATGTTGTCTTTTTGTACTACAAGTGCACTTGTTGGCAAGTTGCATGTGCACGTGTCATGTTTCATATTTTTATTGAAAATTATGTTGTACACCTTTACATAGACGCTTGAATTATTGTTTTCGTATGTTAATAATTCCTAAATATTGAAATTCAGCATGCATATAACACATGGTTTCCAAGCTTCGCCAGCGGCCGCTTGGATTCGTCTAGTATATACCTGCTGTCTGGTATTGGGCAGGGGAATGTGGATCCATGTGATGCCATGCGTTTCATCTGGACCCATGTCATGCACCCCCAACCAATCGGGCCGACATCATGTGCCGCTAGGCTTCTCGATCCTAACCATGCGCTAGTGTCCATCATTTTGGCTGGCACTAGTGAATGACGTCGTATCTCGGTGTGCAATATGTGTAGTCGCGTGTTGCTTTGACATACCTGAAATGCCGAGGGAAGGGACTCGTGTCGGAGGTCCAACGAACCGAGGAGGGGTCAATAATGGATGGATGGTGTGGGTGAACCTGGCAAACGGTTCACGGTTTGAGTGAAGCTGGCTAGGTGTGCATGGCTGGGTGCTAGATGGCTAATGAGTGCGCATGCATCTTGTGTACATTGTCAAGGTTCACCGGTGAGTGTCTACTTGGCCACGCGTGCATGCACGGTGTGGGTCCAGTTGGTGTGCGGCGCACGGGACGAGCCTTGGTTGCTAGGGTCCACATCTTGCGGCACGGAGGTCTGAAGTAGATGAAGGGGCAGGCCCCGCACACCGTTCATAGGCCAGACTCATTTCCTCTCAATGGACAATGGCTCCGAGGCGGCCCTTCTCTTTGGTGGCACATGGCCCATATATATGGACCAAAGAGCTTAGCATGTGATTGTTACCCCATTCCCTGCTATGATTTCATGTGGCCGCAGTATAGATCGTGAATTCCCAATGATACTACCCTAGAAATGCGGCAAATGTCCCGAATATGGCACGCGCGTTTGGATTGTTCTCCGTTGACCCGAGAGAAAGCACCGATGAAAACGGAGGAACGGGCCCGCACTCAGTGTGCAAACCGGATGCGTTACCTCAAGGTAGCTAGATCCAAACCATCCACCCCCGCCGTCTAGACTCACGTGGCGCACCACTTACGGAGTAGACCCACACCACTTACACCGGCCCCCAAGCCCAAGAATTCCCCCCGGGTAGACTCATATGTCGCACACCACAAAATAGAATTGGCACAAGACTTCCACCCCGATTCACCAGGTTACTACCTTGTGCACTCCTAGCGAGCATGATACATTGCATGCACCTAGAGCCACCAGGGCCCACATCATGCACCACTACACGTACGTGACCACAAAACGAACTAACCCATAATCAACTTTTTTTGCCAAAACAATTTAATTATTTTTATAATGGCTTGAAAATAGCAAGGTTTCTGTTAAATAATAATTTTCTTAATTACAATAAGGTCCATTTTGTAACCACACAAAATTCCTACCTTCCCTCGAAAAAAATATTTCTTCTCTCACGATCACGATGGCCTCACCCTATAATCTAGGAGTCGATCCAATCTCCCCACGGGGGCCAAGTTGCACGCAGTAGATATTTTTGGTTGGTTGCAAATTTCTCTCCAAAACAGTTTATTATGAGAAAATCACCTTATATTTTTTTACTTCCAAAGACATGTGGTGACAAAAGCATGGAACAAAATCGTAGGAGGCACGGTTGGATACGTGCACATGCTGTCTTTTTCTACTACAACTGGACCTGTTGGCAAATTGCATGTGCACATGTCATGTTTCAGTTTATCTTGAAAATTATGTTGTACACATTTACATAGGCGATCGAATTGTTGTTTTCATATGTTAATAATCCCTACATATTGACCACGTGACACATGTGGTAAGCAATCCAAACAATTCAAAAAAAATCCCTAAATATTGAATTTAAGCATGCTCCTAGAAATTATCAGTCATAGAACCAACATCTCTTTCGTAGAGATTAAGGTACTTCCACATTAAATCTAATACAATAAATTCAAAGGATCAACTTAATACATTAACAACAGGTCATAGAAGTTATGTTGAAACAGTAGCTGGAAGAGTAGAGAGAAAGGGAGGAACAAAAGCTGGAAGACGAAGGACCAGCCAGCAGCAGCGCCAGCAGCCTCCTAGCCTCACAACTCCAGGTCTCCAGCCTTGTGAACTCCAGTTTTTTTTCCTGCGAAACACGAATGGCAAAGTTGCTGTTACAGGTTAGGACTTAGTGAAAATTACAGTTATGTTGAAACAGTTATAATGACAAACAGTGTTGACATGATGGTTACAACAAGCAAACAAAACCAAGCTCACAAGTGCAACTTACTTTTAACATCAAACAATTATATTAACATGGCCACTTTAGAGCAAGATTTTACCATGCAACATAAACTTGTCATAGCAACAAAAGGCATGGCATGAAAGTATTGAGAACATAATGCAAATAAATTTTAGGAAGCATGGCCATAGAAGTTATATTTTTAGTGGCAACGTTCAAGCAAAGTTGCATAGTTTTATAACAGAAAGGGCTGCTGTTATTGGTAGAAGCACACTGAGGTTGGCTAGCCATCGAGGATGACCAGTGGGCCAGGGGCCACATGACTGGGAGCATTTGTGTGTGCGTGACTGCCGTGGGACCCGGATGTCAGTGGCTTACTTTGAAAACAAAAGGGGGATTTATAGTTTAGTGGGAACCATCAAGCAAATTCGCAAAGTTTTATAGCTGACAGATTTATACTTGCTGAGACGCACAGAGTAAAATGATGGCATGTTGGAGGCAATAAATAAATATGCTACATGGCTTGTCATGGCATCTAATTGCACAGAGTGCTAAGTACAAATAATGGAGAACAAGACATACAACATGAGCATCTCCATAAGAGCTGGTAGCTCTACCAAAAAGAAATCAACAACTCAAAAAAAGGTTCAAATATAGTATCAAGCACTTAATAATAGAAAGACACATAACAAATTTTTGGAGTAGAAGTGCAGGTGAACATCAAATACTACCACTACAACAGTACAAATTTAGCCTAGGGTTCATATACATCATAATCCAGCCCCCAAAAGCATGTACTCAATCACTACCACCGCAACTGTAAGCACGAGAAGTAGGAAGATTAGGAGTGGGGAAGCTTACCCTAAACAACGGTACCGCCGCCGTTCAGACGAGGGGAGCGGCGAGGGAAGCGTGGAGAACAACGGGGAAGCGATGTCGCGACCACTGTCCTCCTCCTCTTGCGCTTCGGAGTCATCTCTGACTCGGTTGGAGGCTTCACAATCTGCAACGGCACCTCGTGCACCGTGGGTTCCTGATCCAGTGGATGTTCTACCCTGGATCTGAATGCCCACCACCTGCGCCTGTCCCACGGGCTGGACGAATTAGCCTGCTCCATCGCCCACAGGAGGATCTCGATGTCGTGCCTCGGTTTTGCGGGAGGGGGGAAAAGCTTTTTCTTCTCCCTGGATGCCATTTCCCTCAAAGCGGCCCTTGCCGTCCAGTGCAACTGCCTTATGTTGTTAAACCAAGAACGGATCTCCATCAACCTAGCCATCTTTACCTGGTCGCCACCGGCGATCTCCACGAAGTCTGCGTTCTCGCCGCCGGCGATCTGCTCCTCCATCGAGGTTCTTGCGTGGATGGAAGAAGGGGTGGGATGTGGAAGAGGAGACGAGCAAAGTTGCGTCCACGAGAAGGAGGAGAAGGAGAGGGAGAAGATGTTGCGGTTATAATGGCGATGGGTGAGGGGAAGGACGATGGCGGCGGTGGTTCTGCATTGGATGAGAGGGGCGGCGGTTCTGCATTGGATGAGAGGGGCGGCGCGTGATTGTTTTCTTCCTATGACTTTTTTTAGACAATTTTTTCCTATGACTAAAATGCCAGAGATTAAAACGGTTCCAAAAAAGCCCAACCACTGTAAAACTTTGTATAATAAATATAGATAATTCGGGCCAACCAAAGCCCACAACATGAATTAATAGTACGCTTACAACTTAAATAACACCAAGTCAAATATAGATAGATAGATTTTTTAGCTAAAAAAGATAGATAGATAGATAGATGGCCGTCGCTTCTCCACCAGGCTCCTCCTCGCTCCTCCTCCGGGCGCCCTTCACTGCTCCTCCGCGGTGTTGTTGATGGGGTATGGCAGAGTGTGCATGCGCTCGTCAATGGGGAAGATGTTGTCGTAGTCCGTGAAGATGTTATGGGTGGTGAAAGCTATGAACTCGCAGCCACACTAGAACACGCGGCCGAGGAGGTAGAACGCGTCGAAGGGGTTAGTGAAGTGGGCAAGGATAGCAACCACAACCCCGTTGTGGATGACCTCCTCGACTCGGTACATCCTTGGAGATCCCCAAGGGAGGTGCCCGTAGCCGGTCCGAAGGAAGAAGTCGGTGAGCCCCCTTGCGCCCCTCCACCTTGACATCGCCCACACACGAAGGGTGCTCTCGACATACACCCCGGCGGGGTAGAGCATCTCCAGCACGGTGGGGGGGGGGAAGCGGTAGGTTGTCCCGGTGTACTGCATGGCTGCGGCGGGCTGGTTCTTGGGGCTGTTTGTGGTCAAGAAGAAGAAGGGCAGGCGCAAAATGCAGGTGGGAGAGTATGGGAGATGGATGAAGGGTGTGAGAGGAAGAGGAACATGATAGGTGGCTTAAATAGTCACTGTGGCAGTAATGGGGTCAAATGTGAACAAATTTTCCACCCACCGTGGCATCGGGAGTGTACACGCGTGGGAAACTGTAGTGTGAATCAAAATGCAAAGTTTAAGTGCTGGCCTATGTGCCGTCGGTCGGGTCAACCGGGGACGGCTCTGCGGCGCGTGCTCCTTCGCGTATGTGCACGCATGCAACGTAGGCTGAAGTGGATGCATGCATGCAACCACATGCAACGTAGGCTCGCTCGGGCGCATGCAACGGCGGCGGACATCACTCGGTCCAACGGTGGGCTTCTTTACACAGCCCAATGACACGATGCATGGCAGCCCACCCTCGAGCGCAGAAAAAAAAACAGGCGCAGAAAAAAAACGTAAGTATTAGTATGATTTATCAACGCAAAAGCCCTAGATAATCCTTACAATGTCAAAAAGCTACGAAACTTGGCAATGATGCTAGTCATGTTGGTACAAGGTTGTTGGTCCACTTCAAGGATGTCGACAAAAACATGCTTCGAGATGGACCCTTCCCATCCCGAAAGGCCTCCCATGAAGCAGGTTCAGAATGACACCGAATATTGCCAGGATGTAAGTCCAATGAGATCAACACTTGTTCATGTTGGCCAATGTGGGACTGACCGTCGAAGGAGATAAAGATTGATACTTGTTCATGTGGGCCCATATTTTTTTACATTTGGTGTCGATAGAACACAAAAAACAAACATGACTATATGCTTTTAGGTCTTCACCCTCCCCAATTTGTTGGCCAACTCAGCAGGTTTTGCCTTAAGATTCCACCTCTTTCTGTAAGCTGCAATTGCTATGGTTTTGGAATGCTTGTTCTCTTTCCTGCAGAACGGGCATTTATAGAGACCGTTACACCGGTACACAATCTTTGCAGCCATGAGCCACTTGAAGATTTTCTTTCTGAAAGCTTCCCTCGGCTGTAGGTAGTTCTCCCATTCTTCTAAATGTGCAATCTGGTATTAGAAGAAGAAAAATCTCATGCCAGCGAATTGTACATTATATCAAAGGCAGGTAATAGATTGTTTTTTCTTTGTATTGGTTTCCTAAAACTTTGGTTATATGAAAGACAGGCATAAAATGGAATACAAATGATCCATTCATCTAAATTTGCAAACCCTAGGACTGATAACCGTATGATTAATCAAAAAAAGGCGAACAGTACGATTGTCTATACGAACGAGGAATAACAAGAGAGCAATTTCTAGGGTTAACCTCGAGAAGGCAAATTCTAGGGTTAATATCTGCCGATTCGTCGTTGTTGGTGCTGTGTTGTACCAGCTGCGGCTGCGAATCTGCGGCGACGACGTCCTTGTCGACCAGTTCCTTCATGGGGTCCACATCCGCCGCACGGAGCGCACCAGCCACGCACCCTCTCCCGGCAGGTAGGATCATCCTCGCCGGCAAGAATGTGGGCTTTTTGGCGGTGGCGAGTAGTGGGCGGCGACGAAGACGTGGGTGGATAGGCAGAGGCGATCGAGCGCTGGAGGCTGGAGCAAGATTTGGGGAGTGAAAATTCAATTTGATTGGGAGAGAGAGGTCAAGGCCGCGCACAATTCGTCACTTTTGAAATTTAGGTACAAACATGCACGTATACGGCATCGTGCACACCTAGAGATTTGCCTGAACCAACCAATCAACCAACCAAGTAAAAGAAAAAGTACACAATGTCAGTCCACAAACGTGGCAACATAAACGAACACCAAAATAGTGTGTTAAAAACAGCAAAATAGGAGGGACGTTTTCTTTGTTTTGCGCAGTACTACTAAATACTAGAAGGGAGAACTACTGAAAAAAATACTAGAAGGGACAGTTGGCACATTTAATTTCACATGGCATCTACTCGCTTTTTTGTTCATCGCTAGCTATGTTGTACCGATTAGGTAAAATGAATGGATAATTATTAAACCCTAGCTATTGTCAAGGTTTATCGGTGTGTGTCTACGTGGCCAAGTGTGCTTGCACGGTGTGGGTCCAGGTGAGTGTGATGCACGGGACGGGCCTTTGTGGTTAGGGCCCACATGAAGCGGCACCGAAGTTTGAGGAAAGTGAAGGATCGAGCCCCACACACCATCTGCATGCCGGACTTGTTACCTCCATTGGCTATATCCAACATGCGATATGGCCTCGTTTACACTTACCCCGCGTGAGGGTTTATGCATGCCCCTCTCGGTGTTTGACCATACCCTTCATGGGTCATATGATGAGACCACGCCAGCCCCGTGATGCACCGCCTAGGCACAAACCGGGCGCGTTACCTCTCGGTAGCTAGATCCAAACCATGCACCCCCGTTGTTTAGACCCAAGTGGAGTAGCACCTAGACACATGACCCACGACACTTGTGCCAGCCCCCGAACCATGCATCCCCACCATGTAGACTCACACGTGGACATGTGTGCATGCATGTTGTGGGTCCAGCTGAGTGCGATGCACGGGACTAGCCTTGGTTACTAGGTCTAACATCACGCGGCACTGAGATTTGAGGCAAATGAAGGAACGGGCCCCGCACTCCCTTCACAGGACAGACGCATTCCCACTCTGTGGCTTGATCCAGCATGGTATATGGCCCCAGTTGCCCACAACCTACGTGAGGGCGTACGCATGCCGCTCTCGATGTTTTAGCACACCCTCTAGGGGTCGTATGATTACACTTGCGCTAGGTCCCGTGAATTTTCGGCCCCTCGATAATTTGCATGGATTATAACGGCATATGATGAGCATCATAGCCTAGAGAACAGCGTCGAGGCCACCCCTCCCTTTGGTAGCATATGGTGCATATATGGACCAAAGAGCTTAACATGGGGCTTTCATCCCAATCCTTGCTATGATTTCATGTGGCCGCCGTAGGTCTTGAACTTTCGATGTTGCAACCCTAGAAATGCGGTAAATGTCCTGAATATGGGAGGGAGGGGGGAGGGGGGAAGGCCACGCAATAAACGATCCCCTTAATTTTATGTTTGTTTTATCTGGCAAGACAAACAAGTTTTTTAAAATAAGGGTTTTTAGCATGTTTTAATATGGATTTTATAATTTCACATTATAAGGTGTTTATTTTTTCCTAAAACAAATGTGTTGTAAACGCACAAAGCTCCACATTGAGCCTCTCACCATCACGTTCACGTTGAACGCACCCTAAAATGAAGGAGAGGTAGATCGAATCTCCCCACGGGGGGCAACCTCCAGCTAGTAGCTAAATATGGTTAGTTGAGAATTTCTCCCCAACTCTTTTTTCCTCCAATATTGTGGCAAAATACATGGAAGAAAAATCGTGGGAGGCACGGTGGAACGAGTGCACATGTTTTTCCCCTCCAAAAGTGCACTAGTTGCCATATTGCATGTAAACATGTCACCTGTACAAACAATTGAATTGTCGTTTTTATTTTGTTAACAATTCCTAAATATTGAATTTCAGCATGCACCTACCCCATGTTAGTTAGGTCAAATTTGTTTTATCCAAGCTCTGCCAGCGACCATGCAGATTCTTGTACCATGCACGTGCTGCTCCGGGCCTCTGGCGTCCGGTACCGGACAGGGGAATCTAGATGTGATGCAATACAATTCATGTTGACCCATATCATGCACCCTTAGCCAACCAAGCCGACAACATGCACCGCTAGCCACCTCGATGTAGACCATGTGGTAGTGTCCACGATGGGCAAAGATGCTCAGTTGGACATGTTTGCTGGCACTAGTGCATGATGCCCAATCTCGGTGTGCAAGACGGGTAGCCGTGTGTCTCTTTGACATGCTTGGCTTACGGAGGGAGGGATTGGTTGGAGAACTAACGAACCGAGGTGGGGTCAAGGTTGGATGGATGGTGTGGGTCAACTTGGGTAAAGGGGAACGGTCTGAGGTCATTTGAACAATGGATGCAATGGCTATGGTCATGAGCTACCTCACTTGCCTTACCACGAAATTTTTCATAAGGGGACAGTGTAAACCTAAAAAATTTGAGTTTTATTTTTGGATATCCTGTTTGTTACATTTATGGCATCGTGTACAACAAATTTGGGGTTATTTTGGAGATGGTCAAAAAAATCACTTCATTACAAACGGACCGTTTGGTCTCACTTAAGCGAGTTTTTCTAACAAGGTGGTTTTTTCGACCACATCCAAATCACCTGAAATTTTGTACACATGATCTTTTCATAAACATAGACGGAATTTGAAAGTTTTCCATTTTTTAGAAATTTATATAATTTATAGTGGCTCAGTGAAACTCAGGTACATACCTCTGACTTTACCCTAAGGGGACAATGTAAACTTCATTATTGCTGAATTTTCTTTGATAATCATGTTTATTACATGGATGTGACTGTGTTAAAAAAATTGGGTGATTTGGAAAAGAAAAGGCCCACCAACCCCTGTTCAAGAATTCATCCGATTAACCAGTTAACTTGCAGATTAATCCCTACTCGTAGGGTCACCGAGTAGCCGATTAACCGATTAATCACCCGAGTAATTGATTAACTTGCCGATTAACTTGCCGATTAGCCTATTAATCCCCTACTCGCCAGCCAACCGAGCAGCTACCAGTTAACGATTTCCTCAACAATGCCACCAACTAACAGGAGATATCAAACCCCACGGCGTGCATACGACTAGAAACCCGACAACCATATGGGCCAGGATGCAGGCCCGTGGGACATTGATTTCTCCTGCTAGTAGGCCCCACAGGGCATACACAGAAGTGGATAGGGAACTTGCTGTTTCAGTGAGAGAGGCTCATGCAATTGGTGTCTCAGCCGCGTATATAAGTAGGTGCGTGCGTGTCTCGCTTGGCGAGGTGGGACTAAACTCCCACCACCCGTCAGTTGTGCCCGGTGCGTCTCAGCGTTGGGCCAAATTTTGTTGGGCTGTCCCAGGCGAACCTCACCCGCGTGCTAGACCACGCGTCCCTGTAGATGGTTGGGCTGGCCCATCATGTACGCATATCCTTTTTCTTTTTTGTTTTTCACATATTCTCTTTCATTTATTATTATACAGTTCTAAAACAAAGGTTGTTATAAACGCACAAAACTCCTTCAGCATCTCACCATCACGTTCACGTTGAACTCACCCTAAAATCAAGGAGAGGTAGATCGAATCTCCCCACGAGGGACATCCTCCACAGAGTAGCTAAATATGGTTACTTCAGATTTTCTTCCCAAGTCGTTTTTTGAGGGGAAAATACATTTTTATTTTTTCCTCCAATATTTGTGGCGAAATACATGGAACAAAAATTGTGGGAGGCACAGGGGCTACCTGTTATTTCCCCTCCAAAAGTGCACTTGTTGCCAAAATGCATGTGAACGTGTCATATTCCACATTTTCCTTAATACATGTTGTACACCTGCACAAACAATTGAATTGTCGTTTTCATTTTGTTATCAATTTCTAAATCTTGAACTTCAGCATGCACCTATCCCATGGCTTCTCATCCAAGGTCCCACATCAACCACGCAAATTCTTCTACCATGCATGTGTGCTGCTCCGACGTCCGGTACAAGAGAGGGGAATCTTGATCCGATGTGATGCGATTCATGTCTATCCATAGCATGCACCGCTAGGAAAACGGGCCGACAACATGCAACGCTAGCCGCCTCGATCCAGATAATGGGCAAAGATGCTCAGCTGGACATGTTTGTTGGCACTAGTGCATGATGCGCCAATCTTGGTGTGCAAGACGTGTAGCCGTGTGTCGTTTTAACATGCTTGGCATACCGAGGGAAGGGACTTGTCGGAGATCCAACGAATCGAGGTGGGGTCAAGGGTGGATGGATGGTGTGGGTCAACTTGGCTAAAGGTTTATGGTGGGTGTCTACGTGGGAAGTGTGCATGCATGGTGTGAATCCAGCTGTGTGTGATGCACTGGACAGGCCTTTTGGATAGGGCCCACATGAAGCGGCAACGAATTTTGAGGAAAATGAAGGAATGGGCCCCACACTCCGTCTGCATGCCGAACTCGTTCCCTCCATTGGCTACATCCAGTATGCGATATGGCATGCCTTCCACATAGCCCGCGTTAGGGCTTATGCGTGCCGCTCTCGGTGTTTGACCACACCCTTCATGGGTCATAGGACGAGACCACGCCAGGCCCCATGAAGCACCGCCTAGACACAAACCGGACGCGTTACCTTTTGGTAGCTATATCCAAAGCACATGCAGACCCGCCGTCTAGACCCACGTGTGGAGCATCACGTAGACGTTTAGACTCATACATGGACATGCACCCTCTTGGTAGACATTTAGACTCATGCGTTACCTCTTGGTAGCTAGATCCAAACTGGACTCACACCACTTACGCCAGTCCCCGAACCATGCATCCCCGCCGTTTAGACTCACACGTGGACATGTGTGCGTGCATGTTGTGGGTCCAGTTGAGTGCGATGCACGAGACATGCCTTGGTTACCAGGTCTAACATCACGTGGCATCGAGATTTGAGGCAAATGAAGGAACGGGCCCTGCACTCCTTTCACAGGCCGGACGCATTCTCTCTCGATGGCACCACACCCGGTCCGGTGAATTTTTAGCCCCTCATGAATTTGCATTGATTATAACGACAGCAGACGGGCATCATAGTCGTAGAGAACGGCTTCGAGGCCACGCCTCCCGTTGGTAGCATATGGCACATATATGGACCAAAGAGCTTAACATGGGGCACTCATCCCATTCCCTGCTATGATTTCATGGTGGCCGCATAAGATCTTGAACTTTCGAGGTTACAACCATAGAAATGCGGTAAATGGCCTGAATATGCGAGGAGGGGGGGCGAGAAAGGCGACACAATTACCTGCCCCCATTATTGAAGTTTGTTTTTTCTGGAAAGAAACAATTTTTTACTTATTAATAACGATTTTATAATTTCACATTGTAAGGTGCATTTTTTTCTCTAAAACAAAGGTGTTGTAAACGCACAAAACTCCTCCTTGAGCCTCTCACCATCACCTTCACGTTGAACTCACCCAAAATGGATTTCCCTCTTTTTTACGATTTTCCTTTGTTTTTGTTTTTTAGAAAAAAGGATTTTGCTTTGTGTTTTTTGTATTAGTAACATAGGGTTATACTTTGTGACTGGTAAGCGGCTTGTGGGCCTGTTTGGTTGTTTCTTTACGAACTGGACCCACGGGCCGTTATTTTCTGTGCTTGAAACGGATAGGGTCCGTGTCATCACCCCCATCGCCCACACACCCCCGCCCCCTTGACCCCCACCCTCCCCACAAACCACCCCGCCGCGACCCTGCTGCCTACTCGCCTGGCCGCTCTCGACGGTTGGAGCAGAAGTGCGCGGAGTGAGATTGGGAGGCCGTCAGCAAGCACCTAGCGACTACCGGCGACTAGTTGAAGTGAGAAACCCTAACTTGTAATCTTCGACTTCTTTGTTCCTTGTTGTGTTGCCGTTTTGGGAGTTGGATATGGATTTCAAAGTCAGAGATTAGATAGTTAGGATTTTTAAATCGGAGGTTAGGTGGAAGGCGATGCAGAGATTGAAGGAAGTTTTCTACATCGGTGGCTAGCTGGGTATTTTTTTAGGGTTTCGGTATTCCAGGGTTTTCATAACAATGAACAAGTGCAGATGCGTAACACAATAGCAGCAAATTTCAGCAAACAGTCCTTTAAAAACTTTAAAAAATATTGGCCTTGTGCAGTGGCGAATCCAGGAAGAAACCAGAGGGTGGGCTCAAAACTTATAAGCTGGGCTAGTGGATTAAATTCCTTTTTAGGCCGAAATTAGGTTGGGTTTAGTAAGGCAGCCATTAACCTGTAGTCCTAGATTGCAAGTCAACTAAACATTTCTCAGAATAATACTTACTGCAGTGTTTTTTTTGCAGAATATGAAATTTCCATCCAAATATTTGTATCTTTGTAGGGAAATAATAATAAACTCTTAATTTTGTTACCCAAATTAGTTCATATTTTAAAGATTATAAATGTGAGGGCGTACAATATATCAAAGTTTTTAGGAATTATTTTAGTCTTTATTTTGTGTGGTTATGTAGTACCAGGAAAAAGTGAAGTAAGTTCATTTTCTCCAACATGACAGACAAGTGGCTAATTGAGTTGGTTACCCTGACGATCCTTCGTCCGTCCAGAACAGATTTTCTTTTCTTTTTCAAGGACCATATTGTTGGATGCGGATGTATGTAGATGGGCTGTATGTTGAAGGTGTGCGTGTGTACATTCGGGTGGGCCGAGTAACAGCAGTAGTAGGATTTATGTTTTCATAGGACTTTTCTCAGAGATTACTGCTCAGTCTCAGACACTACCTCAGTTGTGCTGCAGAGGAGGAGGGGCCAATGCCGCGCGTTGACGCTCAAGGTGAGCCCATGCTGCCGGTCGAGGATGAAGAGAAGGACATGTCTGAACAAGCTATGGTGCGGCAGGCACGCTCTGCGTTGCGGGGTTATGAGGAGTGGAGGGCGAGCCACCCGCTCAGTTCAAGTGTATAATTGTTGATTACTGATGCAGTACCTTCGTTGATTATAATGTATGATTATTGCCTAGTGTGTTTACATGCATAAGCCCTTTTCTTAAATTCTCATCCTTTGCTTTTCTTCATTTTATTTTGTTTACACAGGTGGTGTGCATAACCTGTCGACAGGACTGCAACAGGCCCAATGAAGATGGGTTGACATTTACCATTAGGCTATATGGGGACACTTCAACTCTGGTATAAATAATCATGTCAATTTTACTAGTACTGTGTTTGTTCCCCTCTACTTTGAAGATTAACAATATGTAGGAAATAAATAAAAAATTAAATTCTACATCTACAGATCGTGCCATGCTACGCAAGGCACCAGTTCAACGCCATCCCAAATAGTTCATTGCTTTTTCAAGCGAGAGGGAGCCGCATGTATGATTTTGGCGTGTACAAAGGGAATTCAAGGGCGATCATCTATGGTGAAAATGTTGGATGTTGGGGAACGTTGCAGAAAACAAAAATTTTCCTACTCGTTTCACAAAGATCATCTAGGAGTTCATCTAGCAACGAGTCATTGGATGCATCTACATACCTTTGTAGATCGCGCACGGAAGCGTTCAAAGAACGGTGATGATGTAGTCGTACGCGACGTGATCCAAATCACGATGACCAGCGCCGAACGAACGGCACCTCCGCGTTCAACACACGTACGGGACGGGAGTCTCCTCCTTCTTGATCCAGCAAGGGGAAGGAGAGGTTGATGAAGATCCAGCAGCACGACGGCGTGGTGGTGGATGCAGGGCGTCACAGAAGCAGGGCTTCGCCTATACTACGAAAGGAGAGACGTAACGGGGAGAGAGGGAGGCGCCAGGGGCTCGTGTCAAATCCCTCCTCTCCCCCCACTATATATAGGTGCCATGGGGGGGCGCCCGGCCCTAGTAGATGAGAATCTACTAGGGGGGGCGGCGGCCAAGGGGAAGGTTTCCTCCCCCCCAAGGCACCTAGGGGTGGCCTTCCACCATGGACTCTTCCATGGTGGAAACCCTAGCGCATGGGCCTCTTATAGGGGCTGGCGCCCCAGCCCACTATGGCTGGGTTTCATCCTATTTCAGCCCATGGGGCCCCCGGGACAGGTGGCCCCACCCGGTGGACCCCCGGGACCCTTCCGGTGGTCCCGGTACAATACCGATGACCCCGAAACTTG
Organism: Triticum urartu; assembly: GCF_003073215.2. Classification (NCBI taxonomy): domain Eukaryota; kingdom Viridiplantae; phylum Streptophyta; class Magnoliopsida; order Poales; family Poaceae; genus Triticum; species Triticum urartu. Next base: position 717,171,182 of record NC_053024.1, on the reverse strand, counting down.
TCCCGATGCCCGAAACAGGACTTCCCATATATAAATCTTTACCTCCTACCTCCGGACCATTCCGGAACTCCTCGTGACGTCCGGGATCTCATCCGGGACTCCGAACAACATTCGGGTTTCTGCATATACATATCTTCATAACCCTAGCGTCACCGAACCTTAAGTGTGTAGACCCTACGGGTTCGGGAGACAAGCAGACATGACCGAGACGACTTTCCGGTCAATAACCAACAGCGGGATCTGGATACCCATGTTGGCTCCCACATGCTCCACGATGATCTCATCGGATGAACCACGATGTCGAGGATTCAATCAACCCCGTATGCAATTCCCTTTGTCAATCGATATGTTACTTGCCCGAGATTCGATCGTCGGTATCCCAATACCTCGTTCAATCTCGTTACCGGCAAGTCACTTTACTCGTACCGTAATGCATGATCCCGTGACCAGACACTTGGTCACTTTGAGCTCATTATGATGATGCATTACCGAGTGGGCCCAGTGATACCTCTCCGTCATACGGAGTGACAAATCCCAGTCTTGATCCATGTCAACCCAACAGACACTTTCGGAGATACCCGTAGTGTACCTTTATAGTCACCCAGTTACGTTGTGACGTTTGGCATACCCAAAGCACTCCTACGGTATCCGGGAGTTACACGATCTCATGGTCTAAGGAAAAGATACTTTGACATTGGAAAACTCTAGCAAACGAACTATAAGATCTTGTGCTATGTTTGGGATTGGGTCTTGTCCATCACATCATTCTCCTAATGATGTGATCTCGTTATCAATGACATCCAATGTCCATAGTCAGGAAACCATGACTATCTGTTGATCAACGAGCTAGTCAACTAGAGGCTTACTAGGGACATGTTGGTGTCTGTTATTCACACATGTATTACGATTTCCGAATAATACAATTATAGCATGAATAAAGACAATTATCATGAACAAGGAAATATAATAATAATGCTTTTATTATTGCCTCTAGGGCATATTTCCAACAGAAAACTGGTGCGGGTTTGTTGAAGACTTCGACCTGCGAGAAGGCGACCTTGTCTCCTTCGATTTGACTGAAGACATTCCTATGGTGTACTGCTGCAACCTGCCAAGGACATGCGATCAAAATGAAGAGCGTAAAGATCCTCTAGAATTAGCTGTCATAACGAAGGGAATTAATCTTACGAAGCAAGAGGAGCATAACCTACATGACCTTTTGCCGATGAAGAAAGGTTATATAGGTGCATTTTTTGTCCACCGCTTCACCAAGTCGAACATAGGAGGAAAGGCGATGGTATGTTTTTGGTGTACTAGTATTTTCTATTTTGTATGAAATTTTCTTTGTTTTTTCATGGAGAGAAAGTTTAATGATATGCTATTGTAGCTGAAACCAGTGAATACACTGATGTGTGTTTTTGCATATCCTTTTGTTTCCCATAACTGAAGATCCTTATGTAATATATGTAGATGTAGCTGAAGATCCTTTTGTTTACTGCTCCTTCACATATTTGATAATTTTTCTTCCTATGACGGTGCATACAGAGATTACCGGTGAAAGTTGTCGACGCCCTGAAGACCCCAGGAGATGGGGAGATACCGAGATGGGCTTGCTGGCATTCGGCTATGCAAGGACAGTTTGATGTCGGTCAAGTACCGCAAGTGTGATGATGGCCGCATCATCTTCGGCAAGGGATGGAGTGATTTTGTTGACAGTGAAGAGCTTAAGGTTCATAAAGCCGTTCTTTTCGGTTTCAAGACCACCACCCGTGAAGATCTTCAGATCGAGGTGGTTATGAACATGCTGACCGAGGAGCCACAAATGTAGCACGACAACGCAAGAGTGTCCTTTACACTAGGTATAGTGCGAAAACTATTTTGATAGCAGTTATGCATCTATGGGGTTACGTCTTCATTATGTCTTGGGTGATGATGACTATGAGAGGAGGACATGTTGCAGTTAGAGTAAATGCTAGGATTCGGCCCTATTCAGGACTCAAAATAGGTCTTTCACAGGTGGTTGCTTTATTGGTTGTTGTTTCCCTGGCTATAATCATGAATGATGGTAATGCAAATGGAATCGTTAAGGCGGTTTTATTAATATTTTAAATCATGGAGTTAAGATGGTAGAACTACCTATGAGTGTTTGCTAGGAGATGCGGGAAGGGCATCAGTTGTGTTCTTGACTCTTTGGCAATGCAGGAATAATGTGAGATTACAAAATAAATGGTATAGTGATCTTATGATTCTTGTTTAGCTAATTTGCTTGTGGATCATGGGATGGTCTATATTGCAGATGAAGGTGGTAAACAAAGAGGTGCTGATGGTCTATATGCGCACGCTAGAGCATGTAGCAGGTGAATTGTACAGTTCATCGCAAGTGTGGAGTCACAGGGTACTGCGGTGTCGCCTGCGCATCTCTGCCGTAGTTTTATTTTTTGGACCTTCATGTTAAGTCTGGTTGGGCTTGCTACCATGTATGATTTGTGCTGCTAGTTGATTACTTTAGTTTCTAGCTGTAGTTTGTATCAGGGGCTTGAAAGACCATGTGTTTTCTATTAATGGAAAATCAGAGGGGGCGACCCTTCTTTTGATTAAAAAATGAACTTTCTCTATGCAATTAAAAAATAAAATTTCTCTATTCAAACCCAGTTGAGAACAGTATTCATTATAAATCTGAAATAATCTTTTGGAAAAAATGGCTATCACATTCTGTGTATTCATTATAAATCTGAAATAATCTTTTGGTAAAAATGGCTATCGCATTCTGTATCATAGCTAGCAAAACCGAAACAAAATAAATGTCTTAAGTATAATATCTCGTGAACGTGGATCAAATTAGGCAAGACAGCTAGAATAAAGGATGATTCAACTCGCAGGAAATTTGAACTTATGACTTACTAGCAGTATAATAAAGTTTACAGACTATCAGCTAGATAAATAGAAGAAACATTTTATGTTGATTCATTCTTCCTTCCAGACTTCTTTGACCGCCTGGATGGTTTGGCGAGATGCTGGCGCTGACTCTCGAACCCCTTCTGGAAGTTCACAAACCGCCTGTATACGTCGTAGGTGGCATATGCGTCCATGGAAGCATAATAGATGTTCTTCAAGGGCAAGGGCGCTTCTGCCCATATATGGTGGTCATCTTCTGTGAGAACGTCCTTCATCTTGTTGTAGCTGTGGTGGATGATGGAACCAGTGTAGTCAGTGAAGCCATACTTTGGCTTAATCGTCACTGGATCAGGCACTCTCCACATATTCTGGATATCCACAAAGTTTTGTACCACCAGACCAACATGCTTGAGTTTTTTCTTGTCATTCTCGATGTCCACCCCAACAAAGGTGTACTCCTCGTCGAGCAGGAAGGTGGCAAGCAGGCCGCAGTGCTCATCAGCAATGCTTATGTGGTACACGAGGACGTAGGTGCCAACGCATAGCTGGACCACGGCCGCCATCTGTGTCGGACAACGAGGCCAGGTGTACTCCACATCCAGTGCAACTATCTTCTGGTCGTCGTTCCGCAGCCAGTATTTGAATCTGCCAATACAGTACTCAACACAACTAGCCTTGTTCGTGTACTTCACACAAATTTCGGTATTTCCATCTGCCCTAGCATCATAATCATTCTCGAACGCCATGCCGAAGGACTGTAATTGATGAAACCAGTATAAGACATGAAGCATGACAATAACATGATAACAATAAGCTGAGATGAATATGACGGCAGATAGTATAGGAATTATGGCGCTATTGAAAGTTTATGTAAACAAGTGCATGAACAATTTAAACTAAACAAGTACTCCCTCTGTAAAGAAATCACTAAAGCAGTGAACCAAAAGTTGTTATATTTCCTTGCAGAGGGAGTATATGCGAATTAACAATATAAATTTACGCTCTTGAAATATTTATCTAAACAACAGCATCAACAATCAAGAATAAACATGTATCTATGAATTGTTCATCACCCATGCAGATGAAATTGTGTGTACAAACTAAAGAAGCATGAGAAAAACAAGAAATTGACAAGACAACGGACTAGATGTTGCATGCAGATGAATCTGTGTGCAAAATTCTCATAAGGCAACGGACTACATGTTGCAGGCAGATGAATCTGTGCGCACAAAATAAAGAAGCAGGAGAACAAGAAATTGACAAGAAGAAGGCCATCATATGTGCTGCTACTGGAGAACTACTAACAAAATTGACAGGAAGGAGAACTCACCGTTCCAGAAGCCAGATTGTTGGGAGAGTGGGCGACGCAGAGGAAGAGGGAATCGAGAGGACGCAGAGGCAGAGGAACCATTTTTGGAGAATCGTGGCAGTGAGGACGAAGCGCCCTCGCGCATGCCCGTCCTAAATAATTGGGACGGGGCTCGTCCCGCCTGCTGGAATCCTCGCTTCCTTTGTCATGTTCACATTTAAAATGGGCTCACCCATAGGCCCATATAAGAAAGCACAAGAAGCCCAAACGCTTCACGGTTGAGATTACTGATCTAAACTTGCTAAAAAATTCTCAAAATAAAAATATAGCTAAAAAAACTTTACGTGATCTAAAACTACCTCTTTGTGAGATCCCAAATTCCCAATATTTCCTTGTGGTGGGTTGTTAGAGAATCCCCTATACATAAACATTACGTGATCTAAAACTACCTCTTCGTGAGATCCCAAATTCCCAATATTTCCTTGTGATCGGTTGGTAGAGAATCCCATATAAATACGAAGCTTTTCACGGCACAGATCGTATACTTCCACCCCACGCCTCCCACCCCACGCCGACCATACCTAGCCTTCCATGACTACACCGAATTACCACCCCACACCGCCCAAAGTAGCTCCCAGGTCAGTGAAGCCAACGGAGCCGTCATCTTCAAAGCCTGCGTCGGCGAATCCTGAGATGAAAGACAAGGGCACGTCAGAGAAGCCGACGAAAGAGAAGGGCACGTCGGAGAAGCCGGCGAATCAAAAGATGAAAGCGAACGGCAATGGAGCCGGTTGCCATCGAGAGAATCCTCCGGTAACGATCGAGATCCTTGTATTGTGTATACACCCTCCTTCCCAAGTCTGCATGCAATCCCATTATTTACGGCGCACTTCTTTTTGATCTCGTTTAGTTACAGCCATAACGAACTATCCCTATTTTACCGAAGGGAGATTGGTGTGTCTAGAAAGGCTTGCACGAATCTTAGCATAAAATCAATGACATAGGACTTAGATAAGCAATACTTAGAGCACATCTACATGTGCTTTAGAAAAACTTAAGGGAGATCGTGGATACCTTCCTCTCTTAGTTTTTAGTCGTGAATGCCTCTCTCTGTAATGAAACTTGCGCTAATTTTTGTGCTGGAAAGTTCTACGTGCAATGATATGGAAATGAAGGACTAGTAATTCAACTTTGTTTAAAACCAGCAACCGAATCAACAAAATAATCGTAGTACTCCTAAATGCCTGATCAAATACGCAGTAGACAGAATACAAAGTAGTTTTGTACATAAGTTGCACGCCTCACTTATTTGGCATTGAGAACATAAAATGTATGTACTATATTAAATTTTAGGTTGACGAGAAATAAAGGAGAAAACTAAAGAGAAAGATGGACAGTAGGATCACATGTTACATTCCTAGTATGGTGATTATCTATAAACTATTGATCTTGTGATCATGTATGCAATTATTTTCGTAAGCGTGACGCCTGAAACTTTAGTAGTGTGCATAGAACAAAGTCTGCTCTTTGTACTAAAAATCTATACTATTATCAGTCAATTTGCGGACAGAGATAGCTTGTTTTTCTATGTCTGGTGTTCATTATATGGCCTAGAAGCTCTATATTTTCATGCAGCAATGTAGAGCACAATTTTGATATTGGCATAGATTACATCTAGTCGGTTCTATGCGTGTTTAAATGAATACCATACAGAATCTAATCACACTATTTGTACATTTAGGGAACTCAGGTTGCTTCATTGCTGCAATACGAGAAGTTCATAAAAGATTTAAACGCACAACAACTGACGTACATCAAGTTGATTGGACTGGGTGAACTTCTCAAGACTCCTGGCATGAGAATGAGACGTCTACTGTGCCAGGCCATCGCTTATTCATATGATGCAGAGCAGCATGCCTTTATAATTAATGGGAGACCATGTAGAATCACACTAAAAGATGTGGAGCATATAACAGGCCTGCCCTGCATGGGGAAGAATCACGTCTCTTCAAATCACAATGATACTTTGGAGTTGTGGAAGGAACTGAAAGACCCCAATGACACAAAAGTAACTTCGAAAGGATTGCTAGCCAAGATGAAAGGCAACAGCACACCTAATTTTGTCAGGCCATTTGTCTTGTACACCATAGGCAAATATGTATGCCCAACAACACAGCAGTATGTGGACAACAGATACCTTGATATTGTTAGAAACGTTGAGACAATAAAGAGCACCAATTTTGGACAGCTTACACTTGACCATCTTATGACTAGCGTCAGGAAATTTGTAAATGGTGGAGCAAATCTGGAGGGCAACCTACCATTGCTGCAAGTAATACAATCATTATTAACATACAATACATTTAATTTTATGGAAAATTTTCTAAGCGGTTTTTGTTATAATGCAGACGTGGTACTACGAGAAGTGAGGGTGCACCAATTGGACTCTACCATCTCGTATGCATCAAGGTTAAGGCTGCTGATCCAAAACTGGAGTGACGAGAAGGCACAGAAGGTTGACAACATAATCAACAAAAATTATATAGGGGTTGGAGAGGTAAAGTGTTCGTACTGTGTGCCTGGATTATCTACCATATGTTTTGAATGATACTAACGACACTAACATACAGTATGTCGATGACCTGCTGCTGCCTTTCAATCCGCCACCAGTTGGGACGCCGGTCAAACCAAAGACTGACGGTCAGATAAATGATGAACATCGGACACAAATATATATTGTAACTTTGCAAGTACAATCGAAGTCATATGCTTCTAACTGCTTGTAATTTGCAGGATAAGGCACTCATGGGCCGTGTATTGGCTGATTTGAAAGAAGTTGCCTCCATTGTGCGGGAAGCGAGTGCACAACAATTTGATAGGATGAGCACCCTTGAAAAAAATGGATGAGTGCCTTAGGCGTACACTTGCGAACGGCAGACGCACGGACGACCTCATCACAGAATTCAATGTAAGTATACCATTATGAGTTTCTATAAATATTTTTACTATCAATACTCTCCACACTAACACATTTGTTTTAAAGAACCACCGCTATGGAATATTTGATGCTGATCGCCCAGGAGTAGAGGACATACAGCTATCTGACCTAGGAGTACCTGCGGACCCAATGGAGGTCCCAGGAGAGAATACTACTCACCAGCAAAAACAAAAAAAAGACACGGAGGTCATTGCCAAAGGCATTTCTGCTAAGGGAATACAAAAAGATAACATGGATGCCCCCATGAAGAACGTAGCTGAAGATTTGCAGCCTGCTCCTAGTTTGCAATCGCGAAAGCATTCAAAAACCACCACAAGCCTTGAAGCTTTCATGGTGATACACATTTCACATCTAACTGATTTTGTTTTAAGTTAATGAAGATTTGTAGCTAACAAGTGCTTTATTTCGAATCACAGGATCCTCTGAATTTGAGGCACAATGAGAATGTGCGAAAGGCTGAAGAAAGAAGAGATCAAGATGATGAAGATGTCAGTATTGAGGTGGGGGGAGAGGCAGGTACCAAAAGCAAACACCGGTCTGCCAAGGCTAAGGCAATAAAGGAGCCGGAAGAGACACATGTCTTCCCAGTTGATGAGGACAACTATGATGATTCTTTAGCAAAGCAGCGACAAGATAGCGTGGTTGATTCCATGCTACCAACTCATACGAGCATCCGGAAAAGAGTGGCATCTTCATTATTGTGCAATGAAGATTATGTTTTGTACGATAGTGATAAGGAGAGAAAGAGAAACAGGACTCCATCGGAGTCTACCAACGATTCCAAGGACACAAAGAATACAAAGAGGGAAAACCGTGCAAGCATTTTTAAAGATACAGACACAGGTGCTTCGAGGCTGGAGACCGACCTTGAAAAGTTTCGACAGAATCACGTGGCCGAAATTGTCAACACCTCAGATCTTGATAAACAATTGGTGGTAATTGATGACATTGTTCTGCTACAGAAGCATTTGCAATGCCTCACCATGACAGATGGAGTTTTAGATGACAAATGGTTGGGTGATGAATTAAGATATTTGCCAAATTATTTTATCAATTTTCTTTTGCACAGTACAATTAACTTGAATTTTGTTTTAGTTGGTTGATGCTGTGATTCAGATCATGCGTCATGATCATCCTGAGGACATAAGGGACGGGCAACTGGTTTACATTGAGAGGGTGGCCGGCGTCACTAAGCTCGAAAGAGATGGTAAGGTAGAGAAATGCCATGAGGCCGCTTTGGCGGGCAGTCATGGAACAACAAAAGGAGACAACTACCTCAGACATGATCTGGTACCATCTGACCATGACATAAACACATTTATTTTTGTAATCATTATGCATGTTGATGTAATCATCTTTGCTGTCCAGGTTTTTCTACCTACGAACATGGAGAACACCCACTGGTTCCTTGTGGTCGTAAACCCCAGAAGGAGGGAGATTCAGATTCCTGATTCACTTTTCAGCTACGTAGTAACACAAGTGGTTCACGTGGTGAGATTTTAAACGTCTTTCAATATAACACAGCATTTAGCATCATACCTAACCTTGAACCGTGAGCAACTTCTCATACCATGGACTTTGGTAGATACGTGGGGTGGAAGCACATCTGAGAGCATCGCTGCGAATCAATGGACCACAAAGCCATGCATGGCAAGACATTAACGTGACCCAATGGACAGTAAAGCATGTTCCTGTGCCAAGACAAGATGACAAGTCAGTCAACAGTATTAGCTTCTCAATATGTTTTGAATTTTTAATACATGAAATGGTGCTAACAGAATTAATTGTTGTAGTTCTTCTTGTGCACTCTACATGCTGAAGAACATCGAATTCTTTACGGGAGAAGATCTTACACTGCGTTATGACCAAGTACGTAGAGTAACACCTAAAATTCTGTCAATTTTTGTAAACATATGGAACGATACTAACATATCCTCCCATGCAGGCATACATTGACAATTATAGAAGAGAGCCGCCTGTTGCCCTTCTTACTTCACCCTACAACAAATTGAAGTCCATGAAAAGGCCAAAGACGTACATTGCTAGCCTATCGGATGCAGCTGAGATAGAAGATCATGAAGATGCAAGCAGTTAGTCCAGCAGTGGTTGATTCTTAGATCTGGAGTGTACACTTGGTTATGAAGCGGTAGAGTAGGGTGTGGTTTGGTTTTAGTCCCGAAGAAGGTTTCCTAGCCATGTTCATAGTCTAGTGCGAATTAATCAAGTTGTAATATTTCACAGTACTGGTTCCAAATACTATTCTTGAAATAAATTTGGTCTGCATGGGAGACGCTGAAACATATATTTGCTTTTTACAACCAGAACTTTTGAAGCTTTTTTTAACATTGCTAGTTAGAAGTTTCAGAAAAATTTCAGTTAGTGCTGAAATATTTTGGCTGAAAGGCAAATATTGCAGTGAGTGCTTAAATGAATGAAGTTCAGTTATTTCATCGAAATCTCACCGAAGTGAAAACCATGGTGTCGTGCCATCTTGAGCAGCAACAGAAATGATTCAGCGTTATTAAAAAAATTTGGTCTCACAGATACGAGGAAAAAAGGTATGATTTTGAACATGCAAGATCAAATGGGCAATAAAATAACTTCACAAGAGAGCCAAATACTATTCTTGAAGAAGGTTTCCTAGCCATGTTCATAGTCCAGTGCGGATTAATCAAGTTGTAATATTTCACAGTACTGGTTCCAAATACTATTCTTGAAATAAATTTGGTCTGCATGTGAGACGCTGAAACATATATTTGCTTTTTTCAACCAGAACTTTTGAAGCTTAGGAAGGTTAACTGAATTCTTAAATTTATATTTAAGTGTCGTCGGAGTCTGGACAAGATTCAGAACAATTACATCGCTAGTTAGAAGTTTCAGAATTTTTTAAACATCGCTAGGTAGAAGTTTCGGAATTCTTTTAACATCGCTAGTTAGAAGTTTCAGAAAAATTTCAGCGAGTACTGAAATATTTTGGCATCGCTAGTTAGAAGGTTCAGATTTTTTTTAACATCGCTAGTTAGAAGTTTCAGAAAAAAATTCAGCGAGTGTTGAAATATTTTGGCCGAAATTCAGTGAGGCTGAAATATTTTGGCTGATTTTCAAAGAAACGGGAATGATATCTTTTTGATGATCATGATTCTCAGGAGACCTACGTGTTGTTATGCAACTTACCTTGGGTTTTTTTAAACCATAACTTACCTTTGCTAAACTCTCCACGCCCCCCCCCCCTAATATTCAACCAGGTGGGTCCCCTCCCTTGATTTCCTCCAACCAAAGAAATCTATACGTAGATATATGTCCAGGTTGTTACGACCCCTATAAATAGGGATCCTTTGAAACCTCGTAGATCATAGTTCGTCCTTCTGCACCGCCCAAACCAGCAAGACGGAAGGACGGAGCAACCCAGGAATCCAGCAAGACCGAACGACGGAGCCAAACATGGATCCTCTGGTAACTCCCCACGATCTCAGCCGCTGCTATTTTTCGTTCCACGATCTTCCTCGCATGATCTCTTGCTGCGACCCCACTTGTTGTTTGCATATTCATGTAACTCCGCACGTTTTTAAACAAATTAAGTTGGGGGGCGTTAGGGGAGGGTGCTAGGATTTGTTTCCTACTAGATTGGCAGTTCATTGATTAATTTCAGGCTAAATCTTAGCGTCTGGTCTTGTCGATGCCAGTTAGTGCAGCGGGCGCTTGCCTTATTTTTTTCCTTCCGCACGAGTCATGGAAGGCATCGATGGCCCATGTTTTAATTCCATACTACTGACCATGATTAGCGCCTAGAGTTGAGGAGACCATGGTTGGATAGTTTTTTATTTTCCAATGTTTATTTTATTTCAGATAAGTGCCTTGCAATGGAGATTACCTTAGATGACCGTTCAAACGTAACCAAGCTGAATCACATGATAGTATTTGCACATAATGGAACTCAGCATGCTTGTACGTCATGCAGTAGCGTAGAGCACAATTTTTATGTTGGTATATATAAGTTGTATTCGTCTGTATGAGTGTTTAAATTGTATACCATGGTGAATCTAATGACACTTGCACATCCATTGAACCCAGGATGCTTCTTTGCCGCCATATGAGGAGTTCATAAACGGATTAAACACGCAGCAAAGGATGTGCATCCAGTTGATAGGACTGGGTGGACTTCTCAAGACACCTAGCATCAAAATTAGACGTGTACTCTGCCTGGCCATCGCTAATTCATATGATGCAGAGCAGGATGCCTTTATCATCAATGGGAGACCATGTAGGATCACACTAGAAGATGTAGCGCATATAACAGGCATGCCCTGCCATGGGAAGAAGCACGTCCCTTCAAATCTTGATGATAATATGGATTTGTGGAAGAAACTGAAAGACCGTAATGACACCAAAATAACTTTCAAAGGATTGCTAGCCAAGATGAAAGTCGACAGCACACCAAATTTTGTCAGGACATTTGTGTTGTACACCATAGGCAAATATGTATGCCAAACAAAAGAGGAGTATGTGGATAACAAATATATTGGGATTGTTAGAAACGTTGAGACGATAAAGGGCACAAATCTTGGACAGCTAACGCTTGACTATCTTATGGATAGCGTGAAGAATTTTGTAAATGGTGAGGCAATTCTGGAGGGCAATCTACCACTGCTATAGGTAATTTGTAGTAGTACAATTATCAGTTACCTAACATACATCACATAATGTACGTGAATGTTTGTAAACTGCTTTTGTTGTCATGCAGACATGGTACTACGAGAAGTTCAGAGTGCACCAATTGGACTCTAGCATCTCGTATGAATCAAGGTTAAGGCCGCTGATCCAGAACTGGAGCGAGGAGAAGGCAAAAAAGGTTGACAATATAATCCAGAATAATTATCTGGGAGTTGGAGAGGTAAAATGTCAGCACATTGCCTGGATTATGTAACATATATATTTTTTAAATCATACTAACGACACTAAACTGAAGTATGTTGAGGACCTGATGAGGCCTTTCATTCCAGCACGAGATGGTACGCTGGCCAAACCGAAGACTGGCGCTCAGCTAAATGAGTTACATAAGGCACAAATATATATTGTAACATTCCAACTAGTATGAAGTTATATGATTCTAACTGTTTCAAAGTCTCAGATTAAGGTACTCGTCGGACGTGTATTGACTGATTTGCAAGAAGTTGCCTCCCTCGTGCGGGAGTCCGGTACAGAACAAAACCATAGGATGTGCACCCTTGAAAAGAAAATGGATGAGTGCCTTAGGCGTACCCGTACAAATGGCAAGCTCACGGAGGACCTCATCAAAGAATTGAAGGTAAGCCTAGAATTATGAGATTAGTATATATAATTGGAAATTCACGTGTACAAGTTTTTTTCTAATTTAGTTTACTATCAAAACACCCCAGACTAACATGTATTTTTTAAAGAAAAAACACGATGGAATATTTCCAGGAGTGGACGACATACATCTATCTGACCTCGGGGCACCTTCACACCCAATGGAGGCCTCTGTTGAGAATGCTGAGCAGGCTTCTGACCAGGGGAAACAAAAGGATGTCACGGAGGTCGATGCTAAGCATGATTGTAAGCAGGGAATAAAAAATGATGACATGGAGCCCCCCATGAAGAACCTTGATGAAGATTTTGACGTACGCATGTTAACTTAATTATGAAACAATCATTGTCGTTTCAGAAATAACATTTGATCTTCCACGTACAGGATGAAGCATTCGAAAGAGCTGCTGCAAATATCAAACAGGATCTCAGTGGTATTCATAAGCTTTTGAAAGAGGTGGATGATATCCAGGGAGCTCCTAGTTTTGATAACCAAATGCATTCCAAAGCCACCACAAGCCTTGAAGATTTCCAGGTGATGCACATTTTACCTATAATTGAGCAAGAATCTGCTAAAGGCTAACACACGGTTTATTTCGTCTGACAGAATCCGTTCAACAGACGGAGTAAGCAGCACTCTGTGAAGGCTACGAGATCGCGAGATCCTGAAGAGCCCCGTGCCTTCACAGATGATGACAGCCATGATGAATCCTTTGAAAAGCAGTAACAAGTAAGTGTGGTTGGATCGACGCCACCAAATCATGGGGGCGAAAAGAAAAGGGTGGTATTGCAATTATTTAAGGATGACGAGTATGCTTCGTACGACACTGAGAAGAAAAAAAGGAAAAAAAAGACTCCATCAGAGTGTACAAATGATTCCGAGTACACGAACAGTAAAAAGAGGAAAATCGGCTCTAGCAACTTAAAAAAGAGGTCAGAAGTTCCTGAAACCCAGAGGGACCAGCTAGACGTGGTTCGACGGGATTTCGTGGCGTCACTGATCAACACTACAAATCGTGAAAAAACAAATGGTGTTAGTTGATGACATTGTCGTGCTATCAAAGCATTTGCAATACCTCACCCATAAAGATGAATCTGAAGATGGCGTATGGTTGGGTGACGAAGTAAGATAGTATTTCACAAATTTGTTTATGAAGTTTCATTTTTGTACAATACAATTAACTTGATTATTGTTGTAGGTGGTTTATGCTGCGATCCAGCTCATGTGTAATGATCAACCAAATGACACAAGGGACGGCCAACTGGTTGACATTGAGAGGGTGGCCGGCGTCACTAAACCCGAAAGAGATGGTAGGATAGAGGAGTGCTACGAGGACGCTTTGGCAGGCATTCCTGGAACATCACAAGGAACCACCTACCTGAAACATGATATGGTATATTAAGCTGACATAGAACAGATTTTTTTATTAATATGCACGTTGATCTATTTATCTGTGCACTCCAGGTTTTCCTACCTACGAAAAGTTTATACACCCACTGGTTCCTTGTGGTCGTAAACCCCATAAGGAAGGAGATTCGGGTTCTTGATTCACTTTTCCACTGTATGATACCCAAAGAAGTAAATAACATGGTGAGAATTTCAACATATTTAATTATAAGAAAGGATTTAACATCGTATGTAAGTATTAGTCGTAGGCAACTTCTCATCCCATTGGGCTTGCAGGTACCTGGGATGGAAGCACATCTGAGAGCAGCGATGCGAGTCAATGGGATTGAAAGCAATGCATGGGAAGACATTAACGTGACGCAATGGCCAGTACGGAATATTAATGTGCCAAAATCCGATGAGACGTCAGTCAACAATATTAGCTTTTGTTTTTGTTTTAGATTGTTAATATCTGAAATGCTGATCTAACAACATAAAATGTTGCAGTTCTTGTAGTGCACTGTACATGCTGAAGAACATCGAATTATTTATGGGAGTAAAACTAAGGTTGCAATATGACGAAGTACGTAAAGTAACACCTAAAATTTTGTCATTTTCTGAAACATATGGAACAATACTAACATATCCTCGCATGCAGGCCTACATCGACAAATTCAGAAGAGAGCTACCTGTTGTGCTTGTCGATTCACCCTACAACAAAATGAAATGCGGGACTAGGTTCAGGCAGTATCATGCTAGGCAATCGGATGCAGCTGCGGTTGAAGACGACGAGGATGCAAGCAGTTAGTCCAGCATTGTGGTTCATTCTTACATGTGGAGTGTACACTTGGCCATAAAGCGATAGAGTAAGGTGTGGTTGGGTTTTAGTCCCGAAGAAGGTTTCCTAGCCGTGTTATTAGTCCATTGCACATGAGTCAAGTTGTAAAACTTCAATAATATTGGTTACTATATTTTGCTTGAAATAAATTTGGTCTCTACGGGATCTCGTAGAAATCTATATTTGCTTTTTACTACCATGTGACAATAATGGTGCCTGGGGCAACCCTAGAAGAATAATGGATTATGGTATGTCTATTTTCATATGAGAGAAAAAATTATTAAAGCATGAGCATAGCCTCACAACAGAAGTCAAAAATACTGCCTGATTCAACACACAATCCCAGCTATGTCCCGTAGGCAGGCCGCAAAGCCAAAAAAATAGAGCATAGGATAACAAGAGTAAAAGCACGTAACATAGGGGGCCTCTGCAGGTGCTGCAATGCTGAATTGAAGCGATCACCTTCAGGAGCACAGTGGTGTGGACATGGTACATCCATCCTGCCTGAGGGAATCACATAGCATGTTCTGTCATAGCCCTGCAAAACAGAGGAAAAATTACTACTTGTACTAACCTTGTCAAGTGTGTGCATGTAACAAATGTTGGACATAACTAAACACAGAAGAATGAAATGCAACATATGGAAGAATCGAATGCTCATTCCTTTCTCTCTAGTTTTTGCGAGGACCATTACTCTCCCTTTAACAAGGCTAAAACATCATAATAAGACTTAACAGCAATCTTGAAAAGGTGGATATCCCATGTGAATCTAATTTTTCATATAAAGCACATGCCAAGTCTGTTGATCCCAGTCCAGCAATTGCACAAGAAGAAGCGAGCATCATAAATATTGAGCAACATAAGCTATGAATTGTTTATAGTGCATTCCAAAATTAATAGCTTATCATCTCCATTGATCTCCAAATCTCACCTATTAGCCAAATTGAAAGAATACATGTTGAATGCAACGATTGAACGTTTGTAGATCAAGCAGTCGGGGTGGACGAATGGGGCTAGCCGTCGAGGCCGGCGGCCGGCTTCATCTAGTCCCGCAGAACATGATCCATACCCAACCACCTTGCCATCGGACGAGATGCATGGCTAGATAGAAGCTGCAGCCATGGCTGAGAAATGATATGTAGAGGACGCAAACAACCAATTGGGGTGTGGGAAAGAGGTTGCCTATAACCTTGTGGCTATAGGCACCCGCATGGACAACTGGGAGGTGGGATGGCGCCGACTCTTCGCCGGCGGCCGCCGCGGGGAGGGCAGTGGGCCTCCTCTCGTGTTCGTTGAAAATGTGGTGCGAGATCGCGAGGGAATTGGGGTGGAGGAAGGGAAGGGCCGCGACGCGCGGCTTGATCCTGCCGGCGACGAGGGAGGGAGGGGCCGCGACGTGCCGCTAGATCCTGCCGGTGACGAGGGAGGGAGGGGCCGCGATGAGCGGCTAGATCCTGCCGGCGAGGATCAAAACCGTAGCGGCGGCGAGGCATAAACCCTAGCGAACGGGATAAATATCGAACCGAAAATAGCCCACAAATTCATACCGAGAATACCCTCGAAATATTTGGGAGGGAAAAACAGATCAGTTCGAAATATTTTTTCTCCCGAAAATGCCCCTCGGGGTCTGATATAATACACGTGACATCAGTGTATTGCATCGGATCTGGATCGTCGATTTCGCTCCGACGGACAGTCCATATCGTCCGGATGCACTGTAAAATGACTCATTTATATAAGATAAACGCTTAATTTAGCATTCCTCTTATAAAAATAAACACTGCCGTTTAAGAAAAATTCAGTTTATTTTACTAAGTATCTCCCTAAGCACTTTGTATTATACAAGGCCTAAGAATGTGAAAGTATCGGCGCATAATCAACACAGAAGAAAGCTATAGCTACTAGCACCCACAGGTACCGATCATAAGCACTGCTCAACAACTTACACGTCCACATAGAGAAATTCTGACAATTCTTTTAATTGCTAAGGCATATACACATAAGAATTAACGTTGGTCATTCTGCTTTCTCACACGTAAGAGCTGCTTCACGCCTTCACCATCTTACATATTCCATCAATCACAGGAATTACATACTCTGCCTCCACGTGGATGAGTGCAAGGAGCCCAAGAGACGCCCCGATCGTGGATTTTAAGTTTTTAACCAATGATTCTCTAGAAAATAGTATCCAATTGAGCTGCAAATGAAAACCAAGCGCATAATTAATTTATTAATTACGTACTATGGTGCAGAGGATCAGAGGATCGCGCAAGCAGGTGGATGAGCTTCTTGTTCTCCATCTCCATGTCGAAGTTTTTGCAGTGGCGACGGTCCATCTGCCGGAGGATCTAGAGCAGCTCCTGCTTCTTCTCCTCCGCCCGTGCGCTGAGGCTCGGCGGATCCCATGCGTTGTTGTTGACAAGGTTATTCTGCGGTGATTCGCTGAACGTCCGGAGAAGCGAGGTGCTGCCGTTGCCGTTGCTGATCCTCATCGGTGCCTCCTTGCCCACTGCTGCGAGGAAGGCCTGCGGGCGCCGCCGCAGATCCTCCTCGCCGCAAGCCGAAGCGCTGCCGCCATGGCCGGTTGTACCCGGTTTGCCTTTGGTTTTATATTACAGTTTGTCTAATTCATATCTAGATGTATTTCAAAAATATCACATCTAAGCTTTCATAAATATATAATACAGCGACAAGAAACAAAAAAACTAAAACAAAAAAATAGATCTCAAACAGAATGAATATCAGTTTAGATGTGACATAACTATGTCACATTTAGATGTATTCTAAACAGACCCTTATTCATTCTTCGAAAATCAAAATATACACCTTTTTTAGGGGTACCAAAATATACACCTTTTTTAGGGGTACCAAAATATACACCTCGCTTTGTGTTCGTGTCGTTGGCTCGGTGTGCACTGCTAGGGCTGGGCCTAAGGAACCCAGGGCCTCGGCCCGGGGCATGGTATTTTTCTGTCTGAAGATGCACCCAAAGAGCGAGCGAACGGGCCCAGTACTGTACAGCTCAGCCGCTCGCTCACTTGCACTTGTATGTTGTTTTTTTTTGTTTTTTTCTTTATTTTTTGTTTCTTCCTGGGGTTTACTGTTTTTCACCGATTTTTTTTCGTTTTCCAACATTTCTCTTCCCTTTTCACCGCTTTTCTAAGGTTTTCTTTGTGCTTTTTCTTTCTTTCTTTTCATGTGTTTTTCTTTATGGTTTTCATAGCTTTTTCTCCGGTTTAGAACCTTTTTGATTGTCATTTTTTTTTTCTAATTTTTTGGTAACCTTTTCCTCTATTTTCTATGTATATTTTTCATGTACATGTGATATATTATTTTTATACATGTTAAATTTTTGAAAATACATCATTTAAAAATTGATGCCTACATTTTTTTGTACATCAAGAAAATTATGCATGCTTAATATTATTTATTACATGATAAGCATTTTTAAATACAAGATTAACATTTCTTTTAAATACATGTTTGATGTTTATTTTTGATAAAAATTATACAATTTTCATATACATTTGAAACATTTATTTAATATATGTTTAACATTTTCAAAAACAAGATTGATGTTTTATTATAATGTGGCAAAAAAAATGAAATACATTGCATCATATGGACGGATGATAAAATAAACATTGCTTTTCGTCTGAAAGATAAGTAGGACCATAGAAGTTAGATCTTACATGTAGATGTCCGGCATGATGATGATCCTCACCCTCTCTTTGTTGCCATTAGGTACCATGTCCACGGCACCCTAGATGGTGTGGGGAGTGCCCATTCCCATCCAGTGACACCACCAAGGTGCCTGACGGGTGTACTTGACGGGAGGCCCGAGATGTTGTGGAACATCAGTAGTTGTGGTTAATTAGCGAGGATCATCACCTTTGTGTTTCTTTTCATTGAAAAGGACGAAGTTCAGTTACAATCCTCCAAGGAGGTGCGAGGTACAAAACGAAATAAAGGGCATGGCTGACTTGGTCTGCGTGCACGGATGAAGCTTCTCTAGGGCCAAAGGGGGGCATGCCCCCCCCCCCTCGCGGAAAATGGTTATGAATCTCCTCAATTGTCAAGCATAAATATGAAATGTTACTCAAAATTTAAAGATGTAATATAGTGCAGGCATGTTCTCCTACATATGACACTTAACCAGCCCGAGATGCCGTGGAATTTCAGGTGACTGTAGTTTTGCCTGTTCCAGTGCCACTGAACGACACAAACGGCATGCCGCGGTGAGAGGCACGGGCGGCGTCGAGTGACTGGTTGATAAAAGGCTTTAGATTATATTGCATTTTGCATTTGAAATGATGATTAAATTAGGAACTTTTGCACACTGTCAAATCCACATCTGCATCGTCAATATGTACTCACAACCCAATGTCAATAGATGTACTCACAACCCACATTTTCTATACTACACCGTCACATATATAACAGTCATCTTTGATAGTTTTCTATACAAAAACATAGCTGATTGCCCTCATTGTCGATGAAAAATCGTCGCGGAGGCCATGCCTCATTTTTTTTCTCGAGTACGCACAGCGTGCATATCACATACTATAGATGGCCATATGCCTCATTGGTAACCTTTATGGGGCAACCCTCCGTAAAACCGTCGTGACCTTTATGACGGCAACCCTCCCTAAACATGTCATGAATGTGGAAAAGAAGAACTTGTCGCCTGTGATGCGGCCCGTGCTATAATTCAAGTGATAAATCTATATCTATATATACTAATAAAGGGGCTATTGCTTTTTACCATCGTAATTCCGTCCATTTTTCGTCCGGCCATACATGATTAATTTTGGTCCGACAGGCCGCCAACGAGGTGATACTAAAATAACGTACGTGTCCGATTTTTTAGTCCGCAACAGAAAAATAAGTCTCCTGGGCCAGAAGTCGGAGTGGGCCGGCGAGCCAGTAGCCTGAGGCAAAAAAAAAATTCACTGGCAAGCAGACTCAAACTCAAAACCTGTCGACTAGCACATAACGGAGTGGCCAACCGAGCTGGCCTGCGGTTTTGGTTAAAATTAAGATTCATTGAGATAATACATAGTCCCACCTCGCTCTCTCACATCCAATCTACTTTTATATATATATATATATATATATATATATATATATATATATATATATATATATACACACACGTTTTTGTGTTTCTTGGGTGTCAGGCAAGCATATAGGAGATCATTACAGAAAATAAAGGAGGAAAATGTGGCTAATTAACTGGAAAGCGAGGCAATTAATCTTTTATATATGATGTGGGCTATACTAAACGGGACACAACGTGGTAGAAAAAAGAAATGAGGAAAGAAATTGGAATCCTGAGAGATATATTCTCTAATCTAATTTGAGAAGGACACGAGGTGACATGGAAGAATTAAGGAAGGAAATCGGGATCATGAGAGGTACCATGCTTAATGTCTCTGAAGATGGACATGCTGGAGGTTGTATGGAAGAACAATTGCATGAAGGTAAAATAGTTTCAACAGAAGTCTTGCGTGTACGATATTTTTATTGTCTGATGGTAGTAACTCATTAGGATGGTTAATCTGCGAGTATGATATGCTTTATCACTATTTATAGACGTCTGACCTACATCTTCGTATTTTTATTGTCTGATGTTAATAACTAACTAGTAAATACGCACGTGCAACGCACGTTAATATTTAGGCAATATATTAGTTGCACGCGGATGTTGGGTATGCTATTATTTGTGTGTTAATTCTATGATTAGTGCAATATTTGGTATGATATTAATTGCACCTTAAACACTTTGAACGCTCGCCATCGGAGCAGTCTAGGTCGTTGGATTGACCTAGTTTGATGGTCGAAATCAGTTGGATCTGCCCCTTCAGATCTTTTTATGTTGGTATAGATTAGGATGGTTAATCTGAAAGTGTGATATGCTTTGTCACTACTTATATATCGACGTCTAATTTACATTGTTGTACTAAAATTAGACGAAAAATGTCATGTATATATCAGTGCTCTTACTTCAATATTATTTTCCTATTTTCTAAATTGGATCTAGGAATAATATGACACTATATAAACACATATATTCTAATGCTAACATCCAGCATACTTAATGTAACTTATAAGTAGATTCTATGTTCTATTTATGATGCAAAATCTAATATGTTTTTTTAATTAACGACATATGCATACAATATGAAAAAAGTATCATGTAGACAAGCAATTGGGGTCGCGATCTCTGGTCATGGATGCCAAGGAACAAAGAAGGAGAAAAGACAGTGAGCAGTATGCAGGAATGATCAATGAAGAAAAACCGAAAAAACTAAAAAAGCGTCGTGAAGCCTATCAGGAAAGCAAAAAAAAAGCAAGATTAACATTTCATTATAATGTGGATTTTTTTGAAACACGTGAACATTTTTAAAATGTCACAAACATTTGTTTTATGCTATCAATAATTTTCATATACATTTGAAACACTTATTTTCTATAAGTTTTACATTTGAAAGACGTGAGTGTTTGATAAATATTTTTAAAATGGCACGAACATTTTTTTAATATGCTATCAACAATTTTTCAGAACTATGCTAACAATTGTTTTACATTGTCTTAATACTGTTTTTAAATTCATGATTTTATTTTATGTTTTTAAATATAAGTATAAATAATATTTTCCAAATAATAATAAAAGAGAAAAAATGAACAAATAAAAGCAGGACAAAAGACCAGCTTAAAGGAAACCTACCTGGGCCAGCCCATTTGCGGCGCTCCGTAGGAGCTGCGAGCAGGCGAGGGGGGCGCTTCTATGTCTCGCTTCAAGTTTTTTTTTTATGGAGACACATGTCTCGCTTCAAGTAAGATCGTAGGAGGTCTAGGTAAAGCCAGCCGCCCGATTGGGGAGGCGCAAAGCTGACACACGCCTTCAGCGCTTTTTTCTCACTTTTTTCTTTTTTTTACTTTTCTTAAGTTTCGAAATATTCTGAGTATGTTTATTACAAAAATCATTTTACATAATTTTTTTGAACAATGTTAATCATGCACTAAAAATGCTAAGTATGTATAGACAACATGTATATAACATATACAACAAATGTACAATGCATATAAAAAAGAATAAAACAAAACAGTGTAGAATGTATATGGAAGAAGTAGAATGTGTATGGACAATATTAAACGTGTATATAACAAATGGTCCCGATATATATAGAAAATGTAGAATGTGTATGGAAAAAGTAGACATAGAAAATCTAGTATCTTTTAAGAAATGGTAATCATGAATTTCGAAGATGTTAAACATGTATATATAAAAAAATGTTTCTGATGTATACAAAAATTGTACAAGGTGTATTATAAAACTAGAAATAAAAAGCGTTCCTGGTCTATAAAAAAATGTACAATGTGTATAAAAGGTGGATATAAAAAATATAAGTTGTCAAAAATGTTAATCTAGTATTTGGCAGAGTATTAAACATGTATATAGATTTTTTTTACGGGAACATGTATATAGAAATTGCTCCTGGTGTATACCAAAAATGTACAAATAAAACCTTTAAAAACCGAAAAGGAAACACAATAAAACAAAGGAAACAGAAAAGCAAATCAAAAAGGCCAGTCAAACCAAAAAAGTAAGAACAGTAAAAAAACCTGTAAAAACAGTAAAACAAATGATGAAAAATAGAAAACAAAAGAAACTCCATGAAAAATAAAAAGAAAACCAAAAGATATTAAAAAAAAGTAAAACCCGGACAAAACTATACGTAAGCGAGCTGCAACGTTAACGGGTTGGCCCACACGCACGAACCCTTCGGGCGAGACGGATGCTAGTCTCACTATAAGCGAGATCTATCGCGGAGTGAGGCTGCCTTCCGCCTCGCTGTGAGCTATGTATGGGCGCGCCTTTTTAGCCATGCTGGTTTAATATATACCGTTTTGTCCATGGCGGTGCTGGCTGCACATTTGCCATGACAACATCAAAGTGGCCTACGCTTGCTTCATGGAGAAGCCGACATGGACAAGCGCGGGCAGGGGCATCAACTCGTCGTCGGACACTTCCTTCGTCGTCGAGTTGCCGTCTCGCATCTCCGACGAGATCGCGGGCAAGCCGACATGTATCTACTGTGCACAACATTCTGCCATCCGGTCGCAAGGTTCGCCACCTCATGCTTCTACCCTGTTGAGAGGCTCTCCCACCTCGCCCTAGAGCTCGTGTTAATAGTGGAGATCGTGCGCGGAGGAAGCTCAGAAGTGGATGTGGTGCAGTGCGGATTGTGCCGGACGAAGCCGCGTTTAAATAGCGAGCGCCGACCAGGCTAAGCAGCGGGTTGTGTCAATGCAGGCACCGGAGTGGATTTCTCGGTCGTCACACTTGTTTAATGCCGGCAAGCAGACAGACGGGAGCCGGTTTGATTGCAGTAGATAGCCCTCCCGTCCTATCTAGTCATGTTGCTCCGCTACGAGTGGGTTTCTTGGTCGCCGCACCTGTTTAATGCCGCTAAGAATGTGATAGATAGCCATCGCCTGTCCTATCAAGTGACGTTGCTCCAGCATTGAAGAGACGTGGAGACCGAGACGTGGCACTTTTCTTCAATGCCGGCTTTCATGAGAGGCCGCGTCTGCTCTGTGCTGGCATGAATGCAGGGCTGGGAGCGGAGGTACGGTCATGCGGGAGGCCGTGTGTGCGGGAGATGGTTTTGGATGGGACCAGTGTGTGGGACGCTTATGTGGTTGTAGTCCGGACACCCGCAAAGCCTCCGTGATTTGCATCCGGTTTGCGGGGATTCGGTCAACCGGACTGATTCATGGACAGATGGGGTACGTGCCATGTTGGGTGACATATTACGTTCAGGCAGCTCGATGGGACGTTTGCGGGCGATATGAAGGTCTATATTGAAGATACCCCAATATCCCAAACCCTGACAAAATCTCTAGAACGCAAATACAAGACCCCGTTGGGAAGTTTTGTTTCAAAGTCAAAAGCCTACACGACTCTGTAACATCACTACCGGTGCGGCCGCAACTTCGGCCAACCTCCCCTCCTCTCCTCCCGATGTTCCTCGATGAGGCTACGGCCTCTGCCGTCGAGGAGGCGACGTTGGCCTGGTCCTCCGGCTATGGGTGTACGGACCAAGGGTGATCGTGTTCCTCCGGAGGGGACGATCACAAGTATAGGTGAGCCGCCTGCTCGCCGCCGATGTCATCCTCCCTCTCTGAATCCACCCACGGCGCCGGCGGGTGAAAACTTGATCTCGAGTAGGAGGAATCCTTATCTGCAGTAGCACTAGCATATGCACGCTGCGGGGCAAACACACAGATCGATCGATTCATATTTCATACTCGATCCTACAGATTTAAACCCCACAGGGCGTGTGCTAATTAGGGTTTTGGCATTTGATTAGATTAGATGGTACCTGAATGGGCGATTGGTCTTCGTGCGGTTTTTTCTTGTTCTGCTCAAGGTTACTGAGCTTGGCATGCAGCTTACAAATTAGGGAACCACGGGCTGATGCTACTGCTGCTGGAGACGCCCTCGGGCTTTGCAATTCTATCTTTCGACGGGGTCCAGCTCTATCTGCCAGGCGCCAAGGAGGTACCACGGTACTACCTGCCTTCCTGATGTTCTCGCCTTCTCTTGTTGTTCATGTCATCGGCTAATTTATATTCCCTTTTCTCTCTTCATCATCTTCTTGAGAATATCTGGTCGAACTTCGGAGCAGAATATATGGCACGATATGTTAGTGCCCCACTCGTTCCCTTCCCTCTCTTGCTTCTTTATGGAGGGAGTACTTCTTTGTTTTCACACTAATCATCTGAGTTAGCTAGAGATCTTGCAATGTTCGTCATTATCACGATATGTTCAATTGTATCACGTTCCCTTAGTAGATGTTTGTGCTTATATTCTGAATTAGTTGTATCTTGTAACCACGTTGAGAAACCTCGCGTGACAAGGTCATCCTTTTTTTTATTTCTTTGTCAGATTGTTTGGCTCAAACAATTCAAAAAATTCAAGGACAAGTCCAGCGCCATTAGGTCTGACACTGGTGTTTGCAGAAGGCTGTCTAAGTTCATCAAGAGGTGGCGCCGTCCTGGGCAGATGTTAGTTGTTGGGAAACCTGAGTATAAAGCAATCATAGAAGCGAGCATGGTTAGTTTACTCCTTGTTTGTTTTATGGTTGTGAATAAATTTGATCACCGTTTGTCCCGATTTCTTTTCAGGGCATACCTTGCATTTTCGATGAAACTGTGATGGAGGTGACGTGGGGCGTGAAGCATATCATCCATAGTCTAGTGCCTATGGAAAAATCAGAGCTGACTAAGGAGGAACGCCTCCCCATGAGTCAAGGACTAATAATGTTCCTGAATCGTAAAGGTTTTGATGTCAAACCAGATATGGTGAGTTTACTACTCCCCCTGTTCCTAAATATTTATCTTTTTAGAGATTCTAAATAGACTATCACATACGGATTTATATAGACATATTTTAGAGTGTAGATTCATTCATTTTGCTCCGTATGTAGTCACTTGTTGAAATGTCTAGAAAGACAAATATTTAGAAACGGAGGGAGTAGTTGCCTAGTGAGTGCCCTTCGTGTTCTTCAGTGATGCTTTCTTTGTCATCTTGTTCTGCTTCCCGATAATTTGTGCACTGACCAAAGCTTTGGGTGCAATAGAATATATTTGCCTTCACATTTTTCTTCGGTGACGAAGCAATTGCTATTTGTGTCCAGGTCAATGAGCGCATTGTTCTTTCAGCATGTGCCTTTTATGATTGCGATGAAATTGAGAAGAAACATGATGCGTGCTTGAGACGCGCTGGCAAGCAACTTAAGGATGTGTCTGGCATTAACACCCAGGGCTGGAGCTTACTGAAACTCTCAACAGCTCTGATGCTTATATCTTTCTCCGAAGAAGAAATTCTAGTTGGTGATCCAGAAGAGGTAAATCCTAATATCTGTAAATCCTTTGCTTTCAGGTACATTTGTTGGAAAGTTGTTGTTCGTGTTGTAACACTGGTGGAGTGTGTTTCTTTCAGTTATTTACAGCTGAGGAGCTGTCTAAGTTTCAGGATGATGCACACGAATATGACGACAAGATCTCAAAGTACCCATGCCGAAGAATATATGAAGAACTAGTGTGTGCCCTTGAAGCTAGAGCAGCGAATAGAATACTTTTGACCTCCTTGGTTAAGGAGGCAAGTGCGTGTTTCTCTCCGGTACCCGAAGCTGCAATGTACAGCCATCGCATATAGCTAAGAATAGCATCAATTCATTCGATAACCCGCCGAGAAAATTTGTAATGCCGGCTCCTGCTATTGAGCAAGTTTGTAGAACAAAGAAGATCGTGCAGCCCTCCAGATGGGTGCGAATGCTTTTCCAACGTGAAGCTCTTGCCTCACATGCTCACGGTTTTCATGAAGCGGGAGCTCGGATCCTGTAGATTGCTGCGGGAGATCATGACCAAGGTACATCGCTGGAGGAAGATGAAGCTGTTGACATGCAGGAATATTGAAAAGACTGTTGGTGGTACAGCTTGCTAATACAGAGAAGAAGGTCCAGAGTCCACCGGCTTCGAGATCCACGGCAGATCGGGTGAAGTCGGCATCCAACATGGATCCACCAGTGCAAGCATCGTCGATTCTATCGACCGACGCGAGGGTTCGCGATTGTTTTTTTATTTTATTTTTGATTGAGGGTTAGCGATTGACTGGCTGTCTTTTTTTCTTATAGAAACACCTGTAATTTTACTGATTTAGATAAAAAATAGAAAATATAATAAAAAATTGAGAATGAGAGTAAATTTTTACTCACAAAACAGATGATCACTAGACGATGACAAAAAAATAGAACTCTTGAAGATGCGAGATCCCACACCCCTCAGTGCCAAGATGGCAGCCGGAGGCGAGGAGACCAATAATTCCCTAACGGCGACGGCTGCCCTAGACGAAACCCTCACGTCACGAGGTTGAGAACTGTTCCTTGGAGTAGCTGCCCGATCGACTGGATCTCTGGTGTTGTTGCATGGAATGTAGACAAATGGGCCAGGAGAAAAGGACCAAGTAACCATGTAATCCAATTTGACTCCGGGTGCACGTGCTCTTGTGCGAGAAAAGATTTTTGAAATGTCAAAAATGTCCCAGCAAAAAAATTGTGGATTCAGTCACATCCAAATGCTACCTGCAAATATTAGGATAAAAGGTTAAACATTTTGGCCAGTGCATAAAAACAAATTGAACACCAAATGTTACCACCAATTATGTCAACCCAAATTTGTTCTTTTACCAACGAAACACCAAAGCTCCATTTCGCATGAAAATTGTCAAGCATGCTTGCGACACTAATACGAACAATCACAAAAAAACAGAATATTTTAAAAACATTTTACTGCTCCCTCCGATCCATATTACTTGTCTTATATTTCTCTAGAAACATATGTATCTAACACTAAAATATGTCTAGTTACATCCTTGTGAAGGCAAATCTAAGACAAATAATATGGATCGGAGGGAGTACTTTTTTTTGAATTACTGTTCATGCGGGAGCAAACGCTCCCTGGAGCCAAAACGCCCCCCCCCCCCCCCCCCCCCCCCCCAATGCAACCAGAGATCTCTGTTTTTCCTTTCAGAGTAGCGTCCCTTTAGGACAGTGGTCAGGAAAAAAATTGCATGGGACACCTCATTGACAGCACATCTAACGGTCCACATTGGCCAGATCAAACAAACGAACGGACAAAAACTGCCTAGTCATGATAGGGCTGGGATTAGGTGCGGTTTTACTGTCCTAAAAATGATCCTTGCTACCATTTCTCCTATGAGAATAAATGCACATAGGAGAAGGCACTTATTGACACCACATACACTATATAATTACATATTTGTTAAAATAAGCTATGCATTCCGAGTAGGGCATTTTAGAGACCGAGCTCCATGGAGGCCTTAATTTTGAAAAATTCAAAATTCAGGCTTTTCAGTTTCAAAAAATTCGAAGAAACTATACAAGGATGCAATGTGTATGTGTGTAAAATTTCAGGATGAAAATACCTTGAACTGCGAGCTGCATAAAAAACAAAATCATGGATTTTGAGGATGAGTATGCTAAAAAGCCCCCGATTTGTTTTTCTTTGTGTAGCTCACATTTGCAACGTATTTCAACCTGAAAATTTACACACATGTACACTATTTCACTAGGTCCATGCGCATTTTTTCAGAATTTTTTAAACTGGCAAGTTTGAATTTTTGATTTTTTTTTCAAACTAAGGCCTCCATGGAGCTCGGTCTTAGTTTGGCATTTTCCATGCATTCCTCTTCTAGCTAGAAAGTTCTATTGGCATATTGTTAGAGTCCTCTAGCTAGAAAGTTCTTTTGGTATATTGGTTAGATTAAGTATATTTAGAGCCTCTATGATACTTCTGGGTACTAAAACATATAATCACACTATGGTATATCTTAGGCATAAACTATTGTATATGGATTTAGTTTTGTTGTTGTTGTTTTAGTCATACTTTGCTTAAATTTAGATGGTAATCATTGTAGTAAAATATATCAAACTAAAACAAAAAACATTCAATAAAGAGTTAATACTTATTCGTTATTGTATTTGTAAGTGTATATAATTATTTGAATTATATAAAACTTTGGGTGCTAGCTAGCATTATTAAAAATAAGATTTTGTAATCCCGATTGTATCAATGGAATAAAATAGTTAAACTAGACTCATATGGAGCTATGAATAAGTAAAAAAAGCTTATTACAACTTAAGTATTGAGTAGCTTACTATAAAAATATTGGCATTTTAATAAATTTTTCTTTCTCCAATAAACTATGTGAACACTTAGGCATCTACAATGCGAATGCTAATGACGGACGCCAAGATCGATTTCCCAGTAGCTTCACCCGATTCTCCTTCGAAGGCAGGAATCTAGTTTATGTCGATAAAGACTGAGTTGTCGGGCGCTCAAGCCCTTTTTATCCCACGAGAAAAAACAAAAAAATTAAATCGCACCAAACTCCCATGCAACTTTTTCATTATCATAGTGGATATTCGAAAAATGGACTTTGTACGTACTAAAGTATATGCTTTGACTTTGATGCGCTAAAGCTTTAACTCATAAACATAAAAGCACGGTATGAACTTTTGTTAGCGCCTGCCAATTGTGATTTGCGCTGTAGACCTGGATGCTAACACAGACACTAAGCTAATTTTTGGAATTTTATTTTTGTCTAGCGCCCAACCAAGCGCCTAAGCATTGGAGATGCCCTTAGTGCTAAATGCGCATTTATCTATATCAATCGGGCTTTATTTCCAATATTTGATACATTTTTTTTTCATCTACAACCTACCACTAACGCAGATGAAACATTATGTGCACATTTTTCTAAAAATATCTAACATGTCTTCCCATGAATATTAACTGTGATGAAAATATGAGGACCGGCCCAGTGTTGTGAGGAATCAAAGAGTAATAGGTAATGGTACCCATGTTTTTTTTCTATGCATTGATCTCAACCAAAAAAATATTGTTTGTGCATGAGTTTTCATAATTTAAGGTTCCCAACGATAAAGCTACCGGCAATGTGACATGCAAATGAAGGGTCGGGAAATGAGTTCAGAGAGTGCCAATGTGTTGCAAGTCCCAAAGATATGCATTTGTACGCACATTAGCTTCTGAAATGGAGGCTATATGCATGTGCATTTCATAATAGTCATTACATAATAAGATCTGTTGCGAATTAATAGTAAATATAATTTTGTCACTGTTTCAAGTATGTAAGTTTTCATCCGAGCTTGGGCCTAGCCATGGCTGCCTTAGTTGGTGAAGAGGATGCATATGGATGCAATGCATGCATGGTGTTGGGGACGAGGAAGGGAACCAAAGTCAATGACCAAATTAATAGAGAAATATAAGGACACCCCAATGTACGTGTTTAAAAATATCCTTGACTAACTAAACTCATTGTGCAACTCCATGAGCTTAATTTCTATGGAGCTACACCCCATGAAAAAGTTTTTTTTTTCCCTGGGAGACATAAGCTGCTTGTGAAAAATCAGCAGCGACTCAACCACTTAACTATTTGACCATGCACTCTTCCTTAGAGCACAAGGTGCACCAAAAACTTTGCTACACCTAAGTAATGTGAACTAAATGCATGACTAATATATTTGACCAAAGATACACTAACTATTTAATTTGTGACCTATATATGCATAAAGATTAGCTGCTTGTGCTGCTAGACTGAGACATGCATGCATTTAGTTTTTTTAAGTATAAGACCTTAATTAGGTACCAGAGTACCAGACCACTACAAAATGAAAACTGGACTTTCAGTCCTGTTAGCTTTGCCAAATGCACCACCAAACCCATGGTGGTCACTCGCAGCAAGTTAGTAAGTTTCAGTGCATAGATATGCATGTAAATGAAGAAAGAAGATATGTAGGTGCATGAAGAGACAGACTTAATTAAGGCAGCCATGGTTTTCTAGGCTAAGGGCTTCTTCTGATCTGGTGTTGCAATAGGCATGGGAGAGACGAGCCTGTACTGATACTGTGGCGCAGGTGCCGGCAGAGCTGGAGCTGTCAGCTGAGCCAGTGTAATACCTGCATGAAGAAAATAAGAAAAACACTTTAATTAACCCAAAACAGATTTAAGGCTAATATCATGGGTTTCAAGATAGAATCTCTAGATCAAGCAAGAATTTAGTTAAGAGAAAATCACACCTCCTGCCTGGCCGCCAGTATTAGGCTCAAACGCGGCAGCTCCAATGAACTGGTGGAGGCCAGACACTGCGGTAGGGCTGCTCTCCTGCGGGGCGCCGACCGCCGCATACTGGTACATCTGGGGGTACTGCATCATGCTGTACGCAGCGGCGGTGCTCACAGCAGGGCCATATTGGTAGTAGGGGTAGAGCCCGGTGGGATCAGCCATTGCTAGCCCCGCCGTCCCCGCTGTGGCGGCACCACCGTTGAAGACCTGGTACTGTGCCCCTCCGGCCAGCCCACCGTACGCCTGATAGTATGTCTGGCAAAAAATTCGCGCGAGGCATGCATGTACATGATTAGACATGTTGTACAATAATAATTCACGACCAGCAAGCAAAACAGTTGTTTTTTCACGGATAGGATACGTACCAGTGGCTGGTAGCCGTAGTCCGAGAAATATGGAGAGTACCTGCAATTGATTTTGAGAAGATAGAAATCAGGTAAACAAATATTTTCTCTGCAATTTTTTTTTAAATTCGGTTTCCTTCTACTCCCTCTGTCCCAAAATAAGTGACTCAACTTCGTACTAACTTTATACTAAAGCTAGTCAAAGTTACTAAAGCTAGTCAAAGTTGAGTCACTTATTTTGGGACGAAGGGAGTATTTTTTTTTACTCAGTTTCATGTATAGTTTGGGAAAAGCAAATGTGCATGTAAGATGGAAGGGTGTCGCTTGAGTTTTGAGTTAATTTTCTTTATGCATTTCAAAAGTTGTCAAAAAGAACAGTAGATATGTATCATATTAAATTTCTGCACGTGCAATATTTCGTGTAAAAAATATGATCAAATTCGCAATGTACTTAAAAGTGGTTTCTATATACAATATAAAAAAACATTTTGCCTTTTGTGCATTGTTCATTTGATCATATTTTTGCTTCTTCTTTTGTGGGTGCTCGTGCTATAACATGGTGTACATATATGGACATTTTGTGAATTTTTTTTGTAACTTTAGTTCACTTGATTAATTTCACTATAGGTTTCTCCTCAAACTATGTTTCTGCTTACTTAACATGATAAACTATCATATCACTATCACATACTCCCTCCGTCTTTCAAAAGATGTCTTATAACTTTTGTCTCAAGGCAGACGTTGTAATTGACTAACCGAGTAGAAAAAACTATCAACAACTACGTCACAAAAACTGCAAGTCTGGATGAAGTAAGGTATAAATTAAGCCTAGCCAGTTTATAGAAGGAGGCCGGATGCCTACATATTCTAATTGAAAACCTATAAGTTTATGCTACAAATAAGAGTAACTGTGATAAGTGCAAAACATGTGAATAGGTTAGTTTCTTTGCATGGGTCATAAATTTTCATGTTTTTTAAAACAAAAAAACTACACACAACTTGACACCACATCCCAGTTCATGTGTGAATTTTCCAAAAGAAAAAAGTAAGAATTTTGCAGCAACGATTTTGGCATCACAAAATTAAGCTGGCCAAATGTAAACTACGCTCTAGATATGATATAGATTAGGAGGTTTAAAGGAAGAGGGAGGGGAACTAGCCAAGTTGATAGTTCAGAGCTAAACCAAGCGAAAATCACACATAATTCAAAGCTGAAAAGTAAACAATCTTTTCTACACTACTAACTGTAATGTTAGTTGCTGTTGTGTTAACCTATGTGTTCTTGCAGTACGTATGTGTGGGTGATGCAAAGCAAGATTACTCAACGAACTTGTATGTGTATTCTGTAGCTGCATCTGTAAGACATTAATACATGTACACCGCATGCATGCATGCATGCCAATCGCTCTACCCCGCATACCTACATGATTAGGTGCCCACCCTCGCTCTACGTCGCATTAAACCTACTCCTAATCCACCCCCCTCACTGCCCCCCTCTCTCACTCTACACACACAAAGTGCATGCATGGTAGTTGCACTTTGTTTTTTGGATGAGAGAGAGAGAGAGAGAGAGAGAGAGAGAGAGAGAGAGAGAGAGTGCGAGTACTATATGGATATATGAGCTGTGGGGGCACATGGAAGCTGGAGGGAGAAGCAGGGGCACATGGAGCATGGATGGACGGTGCAGTCCTGGCCCCCAACCGCCAACCATCAACGAGCATGCAACCGCCTTTAACCAAAACCACCCCCTTTCCAGCTAGCAAACTCGAGCTGCCCCAGCAAGCACAGAGAAAGAGTACAGATCTAGAGAAAGAGGGAACCAATGGAGCACACTCACCCGTACATGTTGTAGGCCGCGGCAGGGATCCCTTGCTGGATGCCATGGTCGACGAAGCTGGCACCACCAGCACCAGCAGCAGCAATGGCAGCTTTCATTGCCCTCGTGTTGATGTTGCCTCCACCATGGACATGGCCTACTGCTGCGTGCGGGGACGAAGAAGGGACATGGACAAGTTAATAAACAGCCAATAAGTCGGTTGTGTACTTGCACGGATCGTGCATAACTGGAATAAATTGAAGACAGATCGACGCGCCAATGCAATGCTGTTTCTCCTTCTTTTGCACCTTGTTCACGTTACCGTGTGAAGGACCGGTTTACTACCATGATAAAGAATTAGTAACGTTCAGAGTTGTCAGACTAATTATTGGTCAAACACAACTTAGGACAGTCAAACCGTGCCTCGCATAGATCAACAGAGTGAGTATTTATAGTTTTAGAGGCAGATTAAAAAGTGCAGATCCGGGACAGAGACAGACGCGCCGAACTTTATTTACTAGTCCTACGTTGGTGGATGTTGCAGCAAGGACCAGCTCCCAAGAATAACGAACCGTGCCTGCCTTTTACAGCTTTGCAGCAAAGCTATCTAGCTGGAGGTCATGCATGCGCGGGCTACCTTTTCACCTTGGGTGAAAATCTGTCGGGCGCATGCATACTGCTACTAACGGTATTGTGCATGTACTATGTTCCTTGAATAGTTCCATCTCAATTTGCATTATCCATGGCCCTTAACCTAGGCTGAAATTTCATGTTTAGTGTACTATGGCATCATCGATTGATTAGTTTGTCAGAATCATCCCAATAGCATCGGTTTGGTTGAGGCTGACAAGTCTCCGACATGCATACTCCTTTGACCGTTACACCCTGGTAGGCTACTCCTTGTGGAGAATAACTTATACTAGTGTCATACATATGGCAATAGTCTATGTCACTATCTTCATAGTGTTAATATCTTTATTTATTATCCCGAAGACTCATTTTCTCTTGAGAAGCACTATGTGATGGTAACATAGCCACCATCTTTCCTCAGTTAATACTGTGTCATGTCACTAATATGTCTAATTGGCATTGCATGAGTATGTATGTTACTACCTATGCTATTCCCACTATGACCAGTCATATGCGGCTATGCATGTCATTGTACTCTATGTCACAAATAACAATTGATATTTTAGGTATTGGCACTGTCACTAAGGTGTAGATTTGACTACTAATGTCTACTGAATACTACTATATGAACAAGGACCAAGGAAATTATATTATTCTATAGATACTTTCTGACAAAAATCTACAGATACGATTTTTCAATTATCATTCTGAATAATTCAAATGATATGTGTAGTCAATGTGGACTCAAGACATGTCCAGAACACCTTATGTTTTCCCTCGAAAGAAAGGAGGGAGTA
Source organism: Triticum urartu (assembly GCF_003073215.2). Taxonomy (NCBI): domain Eukaryota; kingdom Viridiplantae; phylum Streptophyta; class Magnoliopsida; order Poales; family Poaceae; genus Triticum; species Triticum urartu. The sequence goes on along the minus strand of NC_053024.1, from coordinate 717,137,105 downwards.
TATGCTAGTAAAAGAATTATATTCTATAAGTATACTATTTCGTAACAAATAACATATTGTTTTCACATTACCATTCTGAATAGTGTTAAACATACTTTAACAGCCAAAAGTTACACCAGTATTAAATTAATAATCATTGAGAATTAGCATCTCCTTGCAGATTGTTCCAGAGTGATGTAAGAATCAAATCAGATTTTGTTCTTAAGACTCACTCTAAACAAAAGAGACATACTTTCTTAAAGTGTAATCTCGACAGTGTAAACATCAGCAAAACCATTAGGCGTTTACGCACCTTAATTAGTACCAGCAAATCTGTAACACCAGTAGTTTTCAGCAATTGCACTAATTAAGCATGCATAAAATGATGTGCATTCTTAACCATGTGCACCTCTAGCTAAAACTACTAAGTTTGGCAAGAACTTTGCATCATCTGGTCACTGATCATCTACAATTCGACATGCTTGATTAATTAAGTTGGCAGATCTTGATTAGCAAACACCAAACAGTAACTGATACATGCATGGCATGCACGACGTGCTCAAGCATAGCTTCTTGCTCATGGTCATCAACTATAAGTATAGTTGAGCAAATTACAAGTTAATAAAAACATCTAACTAATTAATTGAGCAAACAGTAACTGGTATATAATTGCATCATGCAAGCACGTCTAGCTAGCTTCTTGCTCATGGTCAACGACTAACAATCAAACTAAGACGTGCATGGCGCTCAGTTCTCACTATCTAATTAGCATAATTCAGTAAATTTTAAGTGAATCAAAGAAGAACACTAATTAATTACCAGCATATGGCTGCAGATAAGGCAGTGGTTGCGGCGCCTTGGACCTCTGGACCCCGAGACAGGCGAGGTTGCAGTTGGCCCTCCGGCCGTCAATCACCGGGTACGGATCCAAGCACGCCCTCATGGCCGCCTCCGCCTCCCGGAAGGTAACCTGCCAAGCATCCATCCAGACATAGCATCAATTATCGGAGCTCAATTCAGCAAGAGAATTACCCGCTGAAGATGGATGGATGATGAGGGGAAGAGAGAATTGTTTGGGTGGGTAGGGTACTCACAAATCCGTAGCCCTTGGATCTGCCGGTGCCCTTGTCGGCGATGACGACGGCCTCGAGGATCTCGCCGAAGCGCTCGAAGTGGCCGCGCACGCCCTCCTTGCTCGTCTCCCACGCCAGCCCCCCCACGAACACCTTGGTCAGCCTCGTGTCGCCGCCGCTGGCCGCCGCCTGATGAGCCATGGACATCCCCTTCTCCTCCTTCTTCTTCTAGCTCTAGCTCTGGGCGGCCTCTCCTGATCTCGTGATCTCTCTCTAGCTGGCTAGTGTCTGTCCACCAACCGAGAGAGGAACTAATAACTAACCTGGCACCCGGCGTCTGTGTGTGCTTTGGGGGACGTCAAAAAAGCGCGAGGTGAGGTGCGATCGAGGCTTGATGTGCAAGGGATGGATCCGAGGAAAGGAAAGCTTGCACCAACAACCCTAGCTGCTAGCCTGGATGCCTGTGCTCGCCTAAGGTCCTCTAGAGAGAGAGAAGGATTGGGGATTGGGAGGAGAGAGAGAGTAGAGGAAAGAGAAGGAAAGAGAGAGGAGAAAGAAAGCGAAAGTTAGCCGGCAAAGGGAAAGGAGGAGTCGAGGAGGTAGGGGTGGGACCTTCCTTGCACGTTCCCGTGCATGCATGTATTCCCAACATTTGTATGTATGTATGTGTAAATGATGTCCTGAAATTAACTAAATATTCAAAATACATCCGTAGTTAGTCAAAATTTCTCTATCGTCCAAAGTGACAATTTTAACATATGGCCAGGCTGAGTACACAATGTTTTGGATATGGGCACGGTCTCCAAGAATAACCCAAATGATAAGTGCCACATGTGTGGCATGAAGAAACACTGTCCTGGCGTTTTTGACACTAAGTTGCCATCCGAAAAAAAACCCCTCAAAAATTGAAATTTGCCATCAAAACAGAAAGTTGCCATGCTTCATAACTAAACTTGTCATCCTCGGGTAACCAAACTTGCATTCAAAAAACGTTAGGGCAAAATTGCTTCATGCCACGCGTGTGGCACTTATCAGGGCCCAAGGATTAACCCTGTTGTAACAATCAAATGGTGATTCTGTTTTTATTCAACCACACCAAGTCTTTTTTTAATTATTATGTAAGTAATTTGGGTATAATCGGTGACGCTCTAGTTACCCACACCCATGTATGAAACTACTTGTCCTAAGGAATTAGGTGCAAAACGATTGCAATTATATGATGCTTCCTTTTGTCATAAAATATTTATTATTAAGTTGTTGGTAGGTTTGTCGGTGATCTTGAGTGCAGCAGTGCCATCGAGCAGCAAAACAGTTATTCGAAGGGGGTGCGAGCGGTGAATCAAGATGGTAAGATAGGAGGCATGGGATTTACCATGTCCATGCTCTTCGGGAGAAGGTAAGACCCTACTCCTGCATTTGGTGGTTGTATTGTTGTTGTGCTCACCGATGATCGGGAGGATCATCAAAGAGATTGGTTTCTCGGTTCCAAGCTCTCGGCCTAGTGGCGGACCAGAAGAAGATGGTGGTAGGTGAGAACCCTAGCTCTAGGAAGATCTAGAATATGTTCGATCCCCAGAGAAGATTCCCAACTTGCCTTATATACCCGGTTGAGCTAGGGTTACACGACCCAGGTCGGACGACAGATAGACTTGTGCCCCTTGCTCGATTAACATGCCCAAATGTCATATCCTCGTCAAGGTTGCTCGCCAAGGCATGGAAGAGGAGAGCTTGAAAGATTAAATTTGATCATTGAGATATAATTCTCAATTTCTAGCGCATAGCTTTTGTAATATTAATTATATGTGCTTTGGGCAAACTAATGATATGAATGAGTTTTTTTTTTTTGGCCGTCATGAACTATGTAGGTGTAATGAGAACCCCCAAATGATGACATCCATCTATGAACATGACACCATGAAAGCAATATTTCAATGGAAAGCAATCAAAATCCATAAGGAAAAAGGAATTGTAAATCGATCGATCTTATCAAAGAAGAAAGTATGAGAAAAAAAATTGATTGAAGGGAGAGCAATACACAAACATTCTTTGAGATGACAGCTACACATACTAACAACTTGACTACTTTAATTAGTGTCTCGATAGGTTTAACTATTATTGCTCCCTACTCTCATTATGTATCATATGTACCTCTTTGTACTTTTGCAGCTGACCCATGTGAAGTAGTGGATAAACACATTCTTGTTGAAGTCGTTCTGTTAAGAAGACACCTTTTTTGTGTTTATTTCATGTATTTCACTTTGCACTAATTATATGTGCGTTGACTTTTGATTCTATTTGCTAAATGATTTTACATCCACATATATGATCATTATGCTTATGAATGCGGGATTAGACAATAGTATATCTACCTGAAAAAGTGTATGTGTATAGGCCATGTATGGCCCATGGGGCGAACATGCTAATTGTAGCTTCAACTTTTGTCTCACTAAACTTGTCGTCAACAATGGCTTTTCAGCTACAGAAGAATATTTGAGGGGCTCACAAGAGATAGTATTCAATGAAACATTGCGTAAGAAGACAACCAACCCAAATTAATAATATATTTTTCTCAAAAGTCAATTTATTCACGTATGTCGCGTCTCTTGTGCTCATCTGTCCGTGATAATTTTGCTCTAGTGAACCCAGATTTTTATATAAAAAGATTCAAAATTAAGCCTTGATTTTTCTAAAAAAAATAACATATAGTATATAAACATGGATGTGATCTATGCACATGCCACAAGTGCTGCCAGGTTGCACACCAAGGTCGGAAAGGAGAGAGCATGAAAGATGAAAGGTGATCAGTGAGATAGAATTCTCAATTGCTATGCAATAGCTTTTGAATTAATAAGTATATGCGATTTGGGCAAACTAATGATATGTGTTCTTAATTATGTAGGCGTAATGAATTGGTTAGGTGTAATGAGAACCCCCAAGATGACCACATCCATCTATGACAATGACACCATAAAAACAATATATCAGCGGAAAGCAACCAAAATCCATAAGGAGAAAAATAATTGCAAATCGATTGATCTTACCAAAGAAGAAAGTATGGGAAAAAAATTGCTGAGTGGGAGAACAATACATGAACCTTCTTTGAGATGACAGCTACCCATACTAACAACTGCTTGACTTTTATTAGTTTGTTGATAGGTCTAATTATTGTTGCTCCCTACTCTCATTATGTATCATATGTAGCTCTTTTATACTTTTGTGGTTGACCATTGTGAAGCAGTGGACGAACACATTCTTGTTAATTTTTGTTCTGTTCAGAAGAAAGTCATGTTTTTCGTCTGTGTATTTCACTTTGGTTTAGGTATATGTTTGTTGAATTTTGATTCTATTTATTAAATGATTTTGCATGCACATATATGATCATTATGCCCATGAATGGTGGATTAGACAATAATATATGTACCTGAAAAGGTATATATGTGTATGATCCATGTATGGCCCATGGGGCGAACATGCTAATTGTAGTTTCAACTTTGCTCTCAGCAACTTGTCGTCAACAATGGCTTTTCAGGTATATCGGAATATTTGAGACACTCCCCATTCGCAAAAGAAGATAGTATTCGATGAAACATTGCATAAGAAGAAAACCAACAGAAATTAATAATATAATTCCTTTCCAGAAGTCAATTGATTCAGTGTATGTTCCAGCTCTTGTTCCCATCAGAACCACTTTCAGGAGACAGCATTAAAACCCATAATGACTTGGCTCTGGTGATCATAGATTTAAAATAAAAAATAATATGCTTTGGATTTAGAAAAAAACTAAAAAAGAATATATAAACATAGACGTGATCTATGCACGTGCTACAAATTTGTATGTTATACATGTTCTTATTCCCGAGTACAAATAAAAAGGCAATTATGTGGATCTTAACATAGCATACTGTACATGTATTGTGTGCTATTAAATATCCATAAATTTATCTTTTTTCGTAGACCATGTTAAAAGTATCTCTTAATGAGATTTTGCACTCATATATAATTATTTTCAGTTTTGTTCAAAATTTTATATGTAAAAAAAATGTTTCAAATTGCGGGCAAACTCGAGCTCGAACTCCAATCGGCACACTCGGCGATCTAACTAAAATTAAGCTAGAAACTAAAAAAACATGAGCGATGAAGACGACATGATTTGTACATCATCTAAAAGAAGGTGGACATAGTGTTGCCGAATGGGACAACAATGCATGAACATCCTTTGAGATGACAGCTACCCACACTAACTACTTGACTTTTAATTAGCATGTTGATAGTTTTAAGTATTGCTCTCTAATGTGATTACGTATCAGATATATCTTCCTCCCCACGAGGCGACTCTTGGGTGATTAGGTATTCGCCTCCTTCTATTGGCGCCGCCGTCTGCCCACACTGCCTCCGATGCAGCGATGGCCGTTGGGCCGTGGAGGTGCGGAAGAACTCGGCCCCCGCCGGCGGAGGGACCTCTTTTGAGGTTACTACTTGTGAAGTAGCAGTGAACGAGGACAAAAAAAAAACTTCACTACGTGTGTTGGCTTTTGAGGGTCCAACTTTTATTCCAGTCCCTCCGTTCACTTCTATAAGATCTTCTATTTTTTTTTAATTGTACGTATATAGACACATTTTAGTGTGATTGTTCAATCATTTTCTTCCATATGTAGGCTATATTGAAATATCCAAAACATCTTATAATTCAGAACGGAGGTAGTATTTGTTAAGCAACTGCCCAGCAATATAGACAGCCATTACACCTTTTTGTGGGGGAATTTGAGAGCTTTATTCAACAAACGCATTCGCTAAACAGTCAGCCAGGAGGCTGCTGATAAGGAAGCTAGGGGTGGAGTCTAGCCAGCTTTTGGTCACATTAAGCGAACGTCCTCGCTTAGCACAGAGGTGTGCAGGACCGTTTGCTGATCTCATTACATGTTGAATGTCAAAAGAAATAAAACTAAGAGCTAGCTCTCCAACTTCTGCCAGAAGAGGTGCAATCACCGAACGATCGGTGAGGCGCGAGTTCCACAGGTTAACCACCTCTAGACAGCCGGTCTCCACGGTCACATGCGTGTAGCCACGTAATGTAGCAAATATCACTCCTTCCTTGAGAGTTAGGGCCTCGGCGATGAGAGAATCCGTAACTCCAAGGATTGGCTTGCACCATGCACCCTTTAGAGCCGAGATAGAACGGGCAACTCCACCTGCTCCTGCATGACCATCATCAAGATGTGTAGCTGCATCAGTATTAATCTTGATGGTTGCATCATCTGGTGGTTGCCAACCATAACTAGGCAGCACCAGGGTGTGCTGTCGAGGGAGATTAAGAATGGCGAGATCCTCTCTGATCCTCCGAATGGAGCTGGCTGGGTCCGCCACCTCTCTGTCATGCATCAGACGGTTGCAAGACGTCTAGATGCCCACATAATTGTGACAATAATCGCCCTTTCCTTCTCAGAAAAGCGTTGGTCACATAGGATGTCCCGAGCCCATGTCTGAGGATGCAGCCGTGGGATGTTAATGTTGAAGAGCAACCGGGCTTCCTCCCAGAAGCGGCGTGCATGTGAACACAGCAACAGCGCGTGCTCCAAGTCCTCTTCCATGGCGAGACATACCTTGCAAGTGTTGATTCCTTGAATATGGCGGCGTTTTAGGGTGCTCTCATCTGGTAAGATACCCCTCATAACGCGCCACCAGAAAACTCTTACTTTTGGGACTACATTGAGTTTCCAAACAGCCTTCCACATCTGTTGTTGATTCGCTGAAGTACCGGTAATCTGCCCCTCTTCTAGAGCTAACCGCTCTTTTTGATTCACGAGATCTCGATACGCCGATTTAATAGAGTAGATGTCTAACTTCTCATGTGCCCAATCGAGGAAATCCTCTCCTCCTCCTTGCCGCAGGGGTATGTTCAGGATGGCAGCAGCATCAGGAGCAATAAAAGTCTCCCGAACAAGACCCCTACTCCATGACCAATTAGACGTGTCAATTAGATCACTGACAGACTGAACTGCCATGTTGGTTGGCCGTAGCAAGGGAGTCATAGTGTTAGTGGAGGGTATCCACTTATCCTCCCACACCCGAATAGAAGAACCATCGCCACTCTCTTCACAAGTCCTGTATTTAATGCTTTCCGGCCTGCCACAATCACTCTCCAAAACAACTGAAGATGATTTTGGAACAGTAGCTTGCATGAAATCAGAGTTGGGAAAATATCTACCTTTCATAACCTTGGCACAAAGTGAATTAGGATTTGTCATAAATCTCCATCCATGTTTGCCCAGCAGAGCCAGGTTAAATATCCGCATGTCGCGAAAGCCCATTACACCTATGAAGGCACTTGATGGATTAGATGATACACTCTATTTATAAAAAATGGCATGCATACATGTACAAGTATATACTTTTCTTTGAGTACCATAGATAATGTTAATTGCAGGCTTCAACTTCGATCTCACCAAACTTGTCGTCGGCAATGGCTTTTCTCTAGGAAACTTTCCCTTCACCTGAGTTGTTCCCACCAAGCTCCTCGTGGGCGCAAACCCTAAGGCACCACCTGTCATTCCCGTCGCCTCCCCATGCCGCTGCTGACGCCGGCCCTATCATGGTGGTTGCGGGCCCCATTCCTCAAAGGGGAAAAGCGATCCTCCGGTCGTCTCGTGCGATGGAGAATGGAGGTTGCAGTGGTGGCCATAGATCTGGTGGTGGTAGCGCGGTGTGGCCGGGTGCGGTGCGCAAAAGTGGCTGGATGGATGGGCTAGCGACATCCTGTGTCAGCTTGGACGGGTGCTAATGAAGGAAATATGCCCTAGAGGCAATAATAAAGTTGTTATTTATATTTCCTTATATCGTGATAAATGTTTCTTATTCATGCTAGAATTGTATTAATCGGAAACTTCGTGCATGTGTGAATACTTGACTAGCTCGTTAATAAAAGATGGTTAAGTTTCCTTACCATAGACATGTGTTGTCATTTGATGAACGGGGTCACATCACTAGAGAATGATGTGATGGAAAAGACCCATCCGTTAGCTTAGCATAATGATAGTTAAGTTTTATTGTTATTTCTTTCTTCATGACTTATACATATTCCTTTGACTATGAGATCAGGCAACTCCTGAATACCGGAGGAACACCTTGTGTGCTATCAAACGTCAGAATGTAACTAGGTGATTATAAAGATGCTCTACAGGTGTCTCCGAAGGTGTTTGTTGGGTTGGCATAGATCAAGATTAGGATTTGTCACTCCGAGTATCAGAGAGGTATCTCTGGGCCCTCTCGGTAATGCACATCACTATAAGCCTTGCAAGCAATGTGACTAATGAGTTAGTTGCGAGATGATGCATTACGGAACAAGCAAAGAGACTTGCCGGTAACGAGAATGAACTAGGTATGATGATACCGACGATCAAATCTCGGGCAAGTAACATACCGCTGAGAAAGGGAATAACATATGTTATTATTGCAGTTTGACCGATAAAGATCTTCGTAGAATATGTAGGAACCAATACGAGCAACCAGGCTCCGCTATTGGTTATTGACTGGAGATGTGTCTCGGTCATGTCTACATAGTTCTCGAACCCGTAGGGTCCGCACGCTTAACGTCCGATGATGATTTGTATTATGAGTTAGTGTTTTGGTGACCAAAATTTGTTCAGAGTCCCGGATGAGATCACGGACATGACGAGGAGTCTCGAAATGGTCGAGAAGTAAATATTCATATATTGGAAGGTAGTATTCGGACATCGGAATGGTTTCGAGAGGTTCGGGTATTTTACCGGAGTACCGAGGTGTTACCGGAACCCCCCGGGGGAATTATTGGGCCTACATGGGCCTTAGTGGAGATAGAGGGGAGGCCGAAAGGGGTGCCCCCCCATGGAGTCCGAATTGGACTAGGGGAGGGGGCGGCGCCCCCCTTTCCCTCTCCCTCTCCCTCTCCCTCTCCTTCATTTTCCCCTCCGGTAAGAAAGGAAAGGGGGGCGAATCCTACTAGGAGTGGAGTCCTAGTAGGACTCCCCCCCATGGCGCGCCCCTTGGTGGTCGGCCTCCTCCTCCCCTCCTTTATATACGTGGGCAGGGGGCACCCCATAGCACATCAATTGTTCTCTTAGCCGTGTGCGGTGCCCCCTCCATAGTTTACTCCTCTGGTCATAGCGTCGTAGTGCTTAGGCGAAGCCCTGCGTGGATCATATCACCATCACCGTCACCATGCCGTCGTGCTGACGGAACTCTCCCTCGACCCTCTGCTGGATCAAGAGTTTGAGGGATGTCATCGAGCTGAACGTGTGCAGAACTCGGAGGTGTCATACGTTCGGTACTAGATCGGTTGGATCGCGAAGACGTTCGACTACATCAACCACGTTAACCTAACGCTTCCGTTTTCGGTCTACGAGGGTACGTGGACACACTCTCTCCCCTCTCGTGGCTATGCATCTCCTAGATAGATCTTGCGTGATCGTAGGAATTTTTTTGAAATTGCATACTACGTTCCCAAGAGCTAAGACGATGTCAAGGGAGCTCTCCTTCTCGGCGGCGGTACAACCACAATTCAGTGGTGGTCGGCAGCGCCCTGCTCCCTCCTCCCCCTGCTGCCATCCTACCTCACCATGTGGTACATCACGGTGTCGTGGACCTAGGGCAGTGTGCTCAGCCCCTGCCTTCGGATCTGCTACATATTCTGCTTGGGGCGGCTGGGTGGTGCCGTGGTGTGGTGTTGTCCCGCGACTGGTAGGCAGGTGCTTGGTTTTTGGATGGTAGTAGCGATGGTCTTCATTGACGTGGTGGTGGACGTCATGGCAGAGTCTCCGAGCGATGGATCGTCGAGTTGGAAGCAAGGGCGCGGCTCTGGAAACGATGCGGTGAGTGCTCTATGTGGCGGGGTTCTAGCCGTGCTTGGTGTGGGTGCCATTTCTGCGTTGCAGGGGCGGTGGCGGCCTAGCCACGTCACCCCTCTTAGGTCTAACTGGCTTAGATGTCAAGGCAGCATCTCGAGAGTGGGCGTGGTGGCTGTGGTCTGCAAGTAGACGACCTGGGTAGCATTGGCTGCAGGATGTCTGGGTCGTGCAGCGTCAAAGCTTACAAGAAAGCGCGAAGGATGTCCTGGCGGTGTCCCCGGAGTGTGGTAGAGGTGGGTTGTGGAGGGTGTGGCATTTCTTGTGGATGCCGAGGCAGCAGCCTTGGGTGGTGGGTCTTCGGTGCTTGGGACATTGAAGACCACTCGAGGTCTTGAGGTGTGCTTCCCTTGCTTTCGAAGTCAGGGTTTCACACTTCAGCTCCTCCCACAGCCGTGGTGATTTCTCTACCTCTTTGACACCGGCAGTGCTTGCAATGTGGTGGTGTGGTGTTTCATGCGCGGCGTCTTGTGTGCTCATTCGGGAGCCGTAGGGGTCCCTCCACCCCCTTTGGGTGACCATGCCGGATCTGGTCTACTCGTCGAGGCATTCGTGCGTGTGTTGGCGTGTTGGTGGTGCGTTTTTGTCTTCAGTTTCCATCACTTGTCCACCAGCGGGGGCTTAGTGCCCTTCTTATCATGTTTTCACCTAGTTATCCCCGATTAACTAGGCAATTCTCATCTTCTATAATGCAATGGAACTCCCTGCCCCTCTTGAGGTATTCTCGGAAAAAAAACAATAGCTTTTCTTAGTATGACAAAACATATGTTTGAATTGCTCTCTGTCAGAAAAAGAAAATGTACTACTCCCTCCGATCCATCCGTTTGAGCAACAAGTAATATGGATAAGAGAGAGTAATAAATTTCATTTTCAAAACATATATTAATTCTAGCTCTTGGCCTTATCAGAATCTCCCTTGGGAGATAACGTTAAAACCTGTGATGGCTTTGCAAAATTTCGAAAACCATCTGCTACTACACCTTCCGGACGAAAAGAAGTTCTCGATATATTTTTGAAAATCTGATGCTACACATGAATCCTCTTTGAGATGACAGCTACCCACGCTAGCTACTTAACTTTTAGTTAGCGCATTGATAGTTTCAACTATTGCTCTCTACTCTTGTTACGTATCATATGTATGCACCTCTTTTGTACTTTAGCCATTGCTCCTTGCGAAGTAGTGGACGAACATATCGTTATTAATTTTGTTTTATTTATGAGTCAAAAACAAAACGTCACTACTTTTGCGATACCCGTGTTGACTTACAAGGCCATGCTTTTATTCTATTTACTAAGAAACTCTCCATGGACATAGAGGACCATTAAGTTTAAACCTATGAAGGCATTTGGTGGATTAGATGATACACTCTGTTCCATATAGAATGGTGTCGTACACATGAATAAGCATATACAGGACAATGCAAATTGTAGGCTTCAACTTTGATCTCACCAAACAATGGCTTTTCTCAATACGACAAAACATAATATACTAGTATGTTTCATTTCCAAAAAGTCAAATGATCCACATATATTCTAGCTCTTGGCCTTATCTGAATCTCCCTTGTGAGTAAACGTTAAAACCTCTCATGACCTTCGGCTAGAAAATTTCTCTGGATATACAATTTTGCAAATCTTTTGGATGCTAAACAACACCATTATTAATTGCTGAGTTTGGGGCCCACACGTGATCACAATCACAACCAAACTCCTTCCGTGACCAGAAATAAACCCAGTGGATTAGACGATGATGGCCTGACAAAAAGTGAGGAGGGGGAACAGTATAATACAGCAGGCCGAACTGGTATTGTACACTTTAGCCTTTTGATGACAGCTGCGTATCTGCAACTGCAAGGCCTCCCACAAGCTTCCTTTTTGACCGTGCGGGCTGAGGGCACTTTTGGAAACATCAGGGAAACAGTGTATCAACTATCTGCATTTAATTTGGTCAAGATGGAAGGCCAGGGCTGAGTTTCAGTGCACACTTTTCCATGGCAAACCATCATCAGAAACTACAACCAATATTACAAGTGTAAGTAATAGTACTGAGAAGAATACATTTTGATGTAATCAATTTTTTTCCTCACACAAGAAAATAATGATTTGAAGTGTTGCGTGAATGTGATCAGGTCGGCGACGTTACATGTTAGATGTCACAC